>NC_141875.1:271054024-271205540 GCF_056163025.1 Triticum urartu
AGTGCCCGCAGGCTTACAAACTAAAAAGAGATAAGATGCCCGTAATCCCTTTCTTGTCCCTCTCCTCAGAAGGTGGAACAAGATAGCTGGAGGGCAAAAAGAGCGCCTAGGCTAGGTGCGAGGAGCAGAAGGCACCAAGAGAACGTCCCAGTGCCAGGAGGTAGCGGGTGGGCAATAAGCGACGAAGGCGTGGGTGCCCGCGTAGTACGACTTGACGGCCGCCACCCGCCTTTTTTGCCTTCTCCAACCCTCCTATGTCAGCCGCCCAAGGAGGCGACACACCTATGGAGAGCTTGACGAGGAAGGCCCTCGGCAGGACGCATGACATAGGGAGGGGCAACGCGGTTAGTCGGAGACGAGGTCGACGTGACCTCACTCGACGCTCTCGTCGTCGCTGTTGCTACCCTCCTCATCACTCCCGCTTGAAGAGGAATCTTCATCGTCGGAGGAGCTCTCCACGCAGCACTTCAGGCGAGTTCCGAGATCTCCAAAGACTTGGACGGAGAGTAGGCCGCCCTCCATTAACTTGAAGTAGAGGACAAGCCCCGCCGTCAGGCTATGGACATGAGCGAATGTCTTCCATCCGCGACGGAGGTACATGGCATGAGGAGCGGGGAAGTCGACATTGATCCTCGTGCCGCCGTTCCTGCAGCCCCTCATGTGCAACCTAAGGGTCTGGGTGGATTGAGCTGCATCTCCCTAGAAAATGGTGTAGCGAGACGGAGGCGGCGACGCGGTGGTCGGCGCAGCCTGATGAAGAACTCGCGGGGCTGGTCCCCGACGTGGCCCTCCATCGGGGGAGGCATCGCTGGCCGAGGCGAGGCCGGTGTGCCGCCTCGTCCCACTCTCCCTCAAGCGCCACGGTGACCTCGGCCTCGCCCCTCCCCCTTCCTCTCGTGGCTGGATCCGCCGCCATGAGCTCTTGGAAAGGAGGGGCGCGCTCTCGAGCAGCAACCCTCACTGCCACCGTTGAAGGGCCGGTGCCTCCTCTCGCCATAGCAGATGGAAGAAAGGAGCCAAAGTGAATGGAGACGGATGATGAAAGGATGTGGGATGCCACCCCCTCCCCCTCCTTATAAAGGAGCAGGGTCGAGGCTCGGCCGCCCCACTCGGCCAATCCAGCTGTCGGGGGCGCGGGGGGTCGGGACCGACCCACTGCCCCAATCAGCGACGGCCCGGTTTCCCGCCCCCAGCGCCTGCCACCTGCATGGGGGACATGTGGCGAGCAAGCAGAATCAAAGGGATGGGTGGGGCGCCCGTTCCCCACCCCGTTATCGTGGGGCACTGACGCCTTAAAGACCACGACCTGAGTATGCCCAACTAAATGAGCCGCGCCTCTGTGCCTCCCTCTTTTTATGGGGAAGGTGCGAGCCGCCTCTTTACCACGATGTGACGCATGAGTGTGGGAACCACCCCACGCATGACCCCCACGTCATGCATGACCCTCCACGTCGCACGTTCAACGCAGGCCGTGGGGAAGCGCAGCGGGCGAGAAATTACTGCGATAAAATCTGCCCCACCTGCCCGCGCACCGTTCTGGGCCTAGCCCAACAACGCGACGCGCTTATGTGTGTTCCAGGCCCGGGGGGCTCCTGTCGGTGTGCAAAAGTAGGGGCTCCCCTTTTTGACCACTTTACTTGTGCACGGGCAGTCAGAGCCGCGGCCGCTGCCACACTTAACAAGGCTGAGGAGGGAAGCCGGAGGGAAACCGAAGCATAAGACAAACAAAGCAACGCCAAGGCCAGAAACACTGAAGAACAAAGGGGGCAAGGTGGACTCCCCGGCAAGATCCTTGCCGGGGCGACCTCCGCGGCCCCGGCAAGAGCCTTGCCGGGACAACTTGCCCAACACCAGCAAAGCGAGCCACCCTTGAGCCTAGGAGTTCCAAACACCACCAACGACTACATTGCAACCAAGGCTCGAGAGGCACCTCCGTGGTGACATGCAGATCTTTGTCAAGATCATGAACACGCAAGATTAGATGAGGACCAGAAGACGATGACCCCCGGTGAGATCCTTGCCGGGGACGACCGCGACGCGACGGCAAGACCCTTGCCGGGGGACCGGAAAGACCCTTGCCGAGGATACCAGCAGGGCCGCAGCCAGGCCCGCGTCTGCCAAAGCTCCACCGTCGTCCCAAAGCAGCTGCTAGCTCAACCAGCTGGGCGGACACCTGCATGGCGATGAGCGGCCTCAACACCGACCCAGCAAGCACCTGCGTGGTGGCATGCAAGTCTTCTTGAAGGCTCCACCACCACGCCAGCCAAGCAGCCATCCAACATGGCGCCACGACACCTCGTCAACTTAGACGCATATCGAAGCCAGGCGTGGGGGCGACAGCTCGGACGTGCTTCCTTGCTGTCCACGATAAAGTGAGAGGGGCACGTCGGTAGTGCATTCAATGAGTTTGTCCAACGGTGCCAGAGGATAGACTCATCCACTATACATCTTTCCACCTCCTGTGTGCCACTTTGACAACCCCTTTTTCTTATAAAAGTAGGCCCGAGGCGACCAGGAGGAGGATTCAGATCTTTTGGGCAAAGTTGCACCTTGTAGCTAGCCCAAGAACACAAGAACACTCTCAATACATCCACCAAAGCAGGACTAGGGTTTTACGCATCCTCGGGGCCCGGACCTGGGTAAATGATCCGTGTGCTTCCTATCAAACCCTCTCTTTCCACAATCACGTGCCCGCCAACCGTAGAAGGGATCCCAGTGATCCCATAGGTGTCGATTTACCCCGACACCGATCTAGGTGTAATACCAAGTGCATCGGGTCCAATGAAAATCTATTGTGACAATACTGGTGCAATTGCCTTGGCAAAGGAATCCAGATTTCACAAGAGAACCAAGCACATCAAGAGACCCTTCTATTCCATCTGCGATCAAGTCATGGAGGTAGACATAGAGATTTGCAAGATACATACGTATCTGAATGTTGCAGACCCGTTGACTAAGCCTCTCTCATGAGCAAAACATGATCAGAACCAAGACTCATTATTGTGTAATCTAGATTATTGACTCTACTACAAGTGGGAGACTGAAGGAAATATGCCCTAGAGGCAATAATAAAATTTTTATTTATATTTCCTTATATCATGATAAATGTTTATTATTATGGTAGAATTGTATTAACCAGAAACTTAGTACATGCGTGAATACATAGACAAACAGAGTGTCCCTAATATGCCTCTACTAGACTAGCTCGTTTATCAAAGATGGTTAAGTTTCCTAGCCATAGACATGTGTTGTCATTTTATGAACGGGATCATATCATTAGAGAATGATGTGATGGACAAGACCCATCCTTTAGCTTAGCACTATGATCATTTAGTTTAGTGCTATTGCTTTCTTCATGACTTATACATGTTCCTATGACTATGAGATTATGCAACTCCCAAATACCGGAGGAACACTTTGTGTGCTATCAAACGTCACAACGTAATTAGGTGATCATAAAGATGCTCTACAGGTGTCTCCGATGGTGTTTGTTGAGTTGGATAGATCGAGATTAGGATTTGCCACTCCATGTTTCGGAGAGGTTTCTCTGGGCCCTCTCTGTAATGAATATCACTATGAGCCTTGCAAGCAATGTGACTAATGAGTTAGTCATGGGGTGATGCATTACGGAATGAGTAAAGAGACTTGTCGGTAACGAGATTGAACAAGGTATCATGATACCGATGATCGAATCTCAGGCAAGTAACATACCGATGACAAAGGGAACAACGTATGTTGTTATGCGGTTTGACCGATAAAGATCTTCGTAGAATATTTAGGAGTCAATATGAGCATCTAGGTTCCGCTATTGGTTATTGACCGGAGATGTGTCTGGGTTATGTCCACATAGTTCTCGAACCCGTAGGGTCTGCACGCTTAACGCTCGATTACGATTTGTATTATGAGTTTATGTGATTTGATGACCGAAGATTGTTCGGAGTCCCGGATGAGATCACGGACGTGACGAGGAGTCTCGAAATGTTCGAGACATAAAGATTCATATATTGGAAGGTTACATTCGGACACCGGAACGGTTCGGGTCATTTCAGAGTACAGGGGGTTACTGGACCCCCCCCCGGGAAGCTATTGGACCTCATGGGCCTTAGTGGAGAAGAGAGAGGGCTGGCTAGGAGGTGGAACGCGCCCCCCTTGCCTTAATCCGAATTGGACAAGGGGAAGGGCGGCGCGCCCCCTCCTTCCTTCTCTCCTCCTCCTCCTTCTCCCCTTCTCCCACTTGGAATAGGAAAGGGGGGGCAAATCCTACTAGGTTTGGAGTCCTAGTAGGACTCCCCCCATGGCGCGCCTCCACCTTGGTCAGGCTCCTCCTCCCCCTCCTTTATATACGTGGGGATGGGGCACCCAAAGGCACAACAGACAATCTCTTAGCCGTGTGCGGTGCCCCCCTCCACAGTTTTCCACCTCGGTCATATTGTCGTAGTGCTTAGGCGAAGCCCTGCGTCGGTAACTTCATCATCACCATCACCACGCCGTCACACTGACGAAACTCTCCCTCGGCCTCAGCTGGATCAAGAGTACGAGGGACGTCACCGAGCTGAACGTGTGCAGATAGCGGAGGTGCTGTGTGTTTGGTACTTGATTGGTTGGGTCGTGAAGACGTTCGACTACATCAACCGCGTCACTAAACGCTTCCGCTTTCGGTCTATGAGGGTACGTAGACACACTATCCCCTCTCGTTGCAATGCATCTCCTAGATAAATCTTGCGTGATTGTAGGAATTTTTTTGAAATGCTGCGTTCCCCAACAACTATATGTTCCACATGTCGGAGACAGGAAGTAGAACATACATGAAAGCGGGCGTCTCCACTCTTTTAGTACAGTACGATAGAGGAGTACAAGACACGGCTTGGTTTCGCTGATTCGCGTGATCCATCGATACAAACCCATACTAAAAAAAGGCGAGGTTGTGTATTGTCCTGTGCGGTATGCAGGGTAGTTTGGCATAGTCTGTTCAAGGCAATGAGGCAAGAAGGGAAAAAACAAATAAAGGTTGAGCGACTTAGTTTTCGGACAATCTAATTTTACGGTGTACGTACCCACTATGGAGGTAGTACTACTAACAACTCCCTCCTTTCCAGTTTATAGGGAACATCTAAATTTTTTTTTCCGTATTATAAGTCTCAATTATCCTACTACCTCCGTCCTAGTTTATTGGTCCCCATTGTATTATGTGTCAAATTTTTCCTATAGATTGAACTAACAAAATGTTAATGCATGTTCCCAAAAATTATATCATTGAAAACCATGTTCAAATACGAATCCAACGATATAATTTTTGTTGACATGCATTAACATTTTGTTAGCTAAATCTTTGGTCAAAATTTGGCACAAACTACAAATGTGACCTATAAACAAGGATGAATGTAGTAGTATTTAACATCACATGTTTGGATTTTGAGGTGCATTAAATCACCCAATGCAAGCACTATCAAGAGAAAACTCACCAATGCATGTAGAAGTTCATGGAAATTAGTGGTCATGCATGCATTCGTTGTAATTAATGCATCGATAAACATAACTTTTTGAGATGCATATATGAATCAAAGCTTACATGCTATAGTGTGGTATTTATTCATAATTTGGTTGCAAAATCTCATGTGTGCAATGCGCGTGTACCTTACTTGTAGCTTTAGAGCCACTTAGTTCAGATAAATGGATTCATATACTCCCACAATTTCAAAGAAAAATAAACATTAGCCTAGATTCAATAGAAAAGTTCCTATGATGTGAACCAAATGACATCTCTTTTCCAATCCCGACTCATAGGAATTGAGATACATGTCATCTCTTTCCCTGCAACTTTCATACCTATTCCGAGCTAGTACAACCCACTAGTTTTTTTTTCTGGACATCCAACTATGGCACATGAACACATCATGCATGCAAGTCATAATTATCATTGATTTTGTACTCTATGCATGCAAGCACCACATCATCAATTCATGCATGTTACTCATTAGTTATTTCTTGCATTAGATTTTGTATTATTGACAATATAGGTGTTGGTCACGTGCACACATATGTAGTTCACACTCACATTCTTGTTCGAAATGTCATTCTTTTAACTACAATTCATTTTTTCTCTTTGTATTACATTTTAATTTTATTTTCATTCTAAGCATACATTCACTTCCCAATAGTTATACATGTTTTTGGCGGAACTTTTTATGCATTATTTTGAGTAGCAAATTTCACGCGGCCATGGGTATATCAAAATGCGGGGCCCATGCGTCATTGTGTTTCAGTTGAACCTACGTCCACAATTTTCTTCAAGAGGATGAGGGAGAAGCAGATTTGTAGTGGAGGCTCCTACCCTAGGGCGCCCTAGGTAGATGCCACACGCATCATTGGTTTTCTTTTTTCTTTATGCTCTTGCGCCCTAGAGTAATACGATGGTTGATTTGTCCGTCCAGCTTAATGCGGGAAAGGTGAGGCTTTGTGATTTGACCTCTCATCGCCCATTTACTACTATTGCGACGCTTTAACCGGGCTCCCTCCAAGTCCAACCGCTGCTCTGAATTGTAATTTGGTGCATCGCACGTCGAACAAGACGGTGGATGAGCCACATGTCAGCCAAAGGGGTCTTGTAAGTGTGTCACCATTTCTTGTGTGGACTGACCTTGTTGAGTTGCTACGCCAACGCGATAGGAGCAGCCTACCTCTTGGTTTTTCTCCTTGGTGTATCCTGACTATATTGATCTGAAAAGATAGTAGTATCTAGATTAGTAAAAATGAGGTGACTTTACCGAGCAGTGGGCGGGGGGCATGGCCTGCCATGCGGTCCCACGTGTCATGTTGTACCAAGGCGATGCGCATCCCTCTTGAGATAGAAAAATGACAGAAACAATACGTGGTTTTCATGAATGAGATGATGGAGAAGCGGATTCAATGAAGTGTTAAATAATGGTTGCTTCCTCCGTCTGGGGGAAAGGTGAGGCTTTGTGATTTGATATCTCATTGCTCATTACTACTACTGGGGCGCTACGACTGTGGTGCGCCCCCCTGCTGTTCTGCACTATTATTTGGTGCATGACACGTCAACCCGGTTGCTATATGTCCCACATGTCGGCGAGAGGAAGTACAACATTCATGAAAGTGAGCGTCCCCACTCTTTTAGTATAGTACGACGGAGGAGTACAAGACACGACTTGGTTTTTGCTGCTTCGCGAGATCCATCGATACAAACTCGGACTTAAAAAGGTGAGGGTGGGTATATTCCCACACGGTAGGCAGGGGAGCTTGGCATAGTCTATTCGAGGCAATGAGGCAGGAAGGGAAACAAGCAACTAAAGGTTGAGCGACTTAGTTTTGGGAGAATCTGATTTTACGGAGTACGTAGCCACTATGGAGGTAGTACTACTTACTACTCCCTCCTTTCAAGTTTATAGGGATCATCTAAAATAATTGTTTTCCTGTATTATAAGTCTCAATTCTACTACTACTACCTCCGTAATGGTTTATTGGTCCCCATTGTATTATGTGTCAAGTTTTGACTATAGATTGAACTAACAAAATGTTCATGCATGTTAACAAAAATTACATCATTGAAAACTATGTTCAAATATGAATCCAACGATATAATTTTTGTTGACATGCATTAACATTTTGTTAGCTAAATATTTGGTTAAAATTTGGCACAAACTACAAAGGTGACCTATAAACGAGGATGAAGGTAGTAGTACTTACCATCACATGTTTGGATTTTGAGGTGCAATAAATCACCCGATGCAAGTACTATCAAGAGAAAACTCACCAATGCATGTAGAAGTTCATGGAAATTTAGTGGTCATGCATGCATTCGTTGTAATTAATGCATCGATAAACATAACTTTTTGAGAAAAACAAGCGTCTACATCATGCATATATGACTCTAAGATTACATGCTATAGTGTGGTATTTATTCATAATTTGGTTGCCAAATCTCATGCGTGCAAATGCACGTGTACGTTACTAGTAGCTTTAGAGCCACTTGGTTCATATGAATGGATTCCTATACTCCCACAATTTCAAAGAAAAATAAACATTAGCCTAGATTCAATAGAAAAGTTCCGATGATGTGAACCAAATGACATCTCTTTTCCAATCCCTCGTCATAGGAATTGAGATACATGTCATCTCTAGATTCAATACAGAAGTTCCTATGATGTGAACCAAATGACATCTCTTTTCCAATCCCTACTCATAGGAATTGAGATACATGTCATGTCTTTCCCTACAACTTCCATATCTATTCCTAGCTAGTACAACCCACTAGCTTTTTTCTGGAGATGCAACTATGGCACATGAACATGTCATGCATGCAAGTCATAAATTACATTGTATTTATACTCTATGCATGCAAGCCACACATCATCAATTCGTGCATGATACTCATAAGTTATTTCTTGCATAGATTTTGTATTGACAATATATGTGTTGGTCACGTTCACACATATGTAGTTCACATTCACATTTTTGTTAGAAATGTCATTCTTTTAACTCCAATATTTTTTTCTCTTTGTATTACATTTTCATATTTTTTTTCATTCTAAGCATACATTCACTTCCCATTAGTTATAGATGTTTTTGGAGGAACTTTTTATGCATTATGTTGGGTAGCAAATTTCACGCGGCCGAGGGTATATTAAAATGCGGGGCCCATGTGTCATTGCGTTTTGGTGGAACCTACATCCACAATTTTCTTCAAGAGGACGAGGCAGAAGCGGATTTGTAGTGGAGGCTCCTACCCTAGGGTGCCCTAGGTAGCTGCCACTCACATCAGTGGTTTTCTTTCTTCTTTATGCTCTTGCGCCCTAGAGTGAAATGATGGTTGCTTTGTCCATCCAGTTTAATGCGGGAAAGGTGGGCCTTTGTGATTTGAACTCTCATCGCTCATTTACTACTATTGCGACGCTAGGACCGGGGTGCCTCCAAGTCCAATCACAGCTCTGAACTGTAATTTGGTGCATCGCACATGGAACAAGATGGTGGATGAGCCACATGTCAGCCAAAGGGGTCCTGTAAGTGTGTCGCCATTTCGTGTGCGGACTGACCCTGCTGAGTTGCTACGCCAATGCGACAGGAGCAGCCTACCACTTGGTTTTGCTCCTTGGTGAATCCTGACTATATTGATCTAAAAAGATAGTAGTATCTAGATTAGTAAAAATGAGGTGATTTTACCGAGCGGTGGGCGGGGGAGCATGGCCTGTCATGCGGTCCCACGTGTCATGATGTACCAAGGCGATGTGCGTCCCTCTTGAGGCTGAACAATGGCAGAAGCAATGCGTGGTTTTCATGAAGGAGATGATGGAGAAGCGGATTCAGCGAAGTGTTAAACAATGTAGTCATTGTGTTTTGAGTGGATCTAGTTTCCCCATAAGTTTCCCCACCTTCCATCCACGAAATCTCCACAATTTTGCCCCCAAAATCATCCATCTCCGCCCCAAATCCATCCGGTATCCAAATCTGAGAAATTCCCGATAAAAGCGGTACAACCGGCCCCAAGGTGGTACAACTGCCCTCACGAGCGCTAGAACCGCCCCTCCCAGTTTCAGCCTCGGCCGATTAACCGTCTTGTTCATAACTAATTCATCCGGAGTCCGATTTTGACGTTCTTTAGCTCGTTGGATAGCTATTTATACCTACCATCTATATAGATAGGTTCCAACATAGTTTGAATCCATCAATTTTTTGGAACTTTGGCATCTTTGCCTAGAGCCTTGACCACGTCATCCACATTACCACCACCAACTTCCACAAGCTAACCCTTTTTGCTTGCCATAGCATTTGTGGTTGCTTGAGTAGTGATTTGTGTCTCCTAAGGTGTTACGACTACTTAGGGATGGTTACTTATTCATTAGCCACCACCATAACTTCTGCATAACCTTGCCGACCATACACTTCCGCCACACCAACTTAACCCAATTTTGTTTGTGTTGTGAGTTGTGTTTCCTATGGTGTTTTGGCTACTTAGGGACCGTGCTTCCAACTCCGACATCGTATATATCCCATCGTACCCTTCCGCCACCTTCACCCATTTTTACCGGGTTTCACCAATACTTTCGCAACCACCACCGCATTACTTCTACCACCATTTAAAATTTGAGAATTTGAGTTCGTGGTTTTTCCATTTCCTAGGGTGTTACGGCTAACTAGGAACCGGTCTACATCAAGCACACCACCACTCATCATCGCCACGGATGGTAACCTCCATATCATCTTTGTATCGTGGTATCCTGTCACTGTACATTCTCCTTGCAATTGCACTGTTAACCCCTAGCCCATTTTGCGTCACTTACCTATCGAGACTAGCCATTGAGTATTGCCGGCAATGCTACTTGTGCACATTAGTGATCATTGGTCTACACCTTCCATTACATACATACCATATCATATTGGTATCATCATATCATCTCTTGTGCCACAAGTTTGTTCCTGCATATATACAATTGCTATCTTAGTTCGTGCATTTCGCATTGTGGCCATACAAAAAAATAAGCATTCAAGAAAAAGAAAAAGAGAGCAAAGAGCTTGTAAAAAAGAGCCATAACATCATACCACATTGCATATAAGATTGTCATATCCGATCATCTTGAGAGAAACGTCGGGAACCATATATACATAGCATAATTGGGATAGAAGTTGTTGCATATTTGTCTCCTATAGGTTGTGCACAAGTGTCGTATCCGCCTACTGAGCAATCGTTCTAGCGTCTCTCTAGAGTTGTGCAACAAGAGCATTTTCGTGGATTCCACATTCTGAGCTCATTCCTTTGTTGCACGACCCCATTTATATATCCGTGTGTGCATTTCCATGTGCCACATATTGCTATTGGTCTACTTGCTTCGCTGGCAAATTTGTGAATCTCTTTCAGCATTTTTTGACTCTTGCTAACATTTTTCATCAAATTTTTGTGCCACTATCCTCACCAAGATCCACCCAAAGCTTTACTTGTGTAGGTGTGAGAATCGATGAGATCGGTACCAATTGTGCTATTTCCTTGTTACACTATTGAGTGATCATTGATCCATTCTCAACATTAGTCAAGGTATGTTTGGTATAGTTCTCTCCTTTCTTCCACTCATATTTGCTCGAGTCTTTGTGATGGATAGGCAAGGCATTTCATCTCCGTCTTCCACAACAACGCGACGCGAACAACTAGAACACCAAAACTCCCCACTTCGGACTACAACGAGCAATGCAAGTCATCGACAACATCACCCCCGACTTACGACATTCCGAAGTAAGGAGAAGGGACTACTTCGACAACAAGCTTTCCGCACAAAACGAGGAGGGAGATGCAATGATGGAGGAGATTCAGGCCTTCTTGTTCAACCGCTCTTCCCCTTCATCATCTTCAAGGCGGCGCCGATCAAGTCGACCATCCTCGAAGCGCCCAAGCAATGCAAGTGCAATTCGGCCACGTCCACATCTACATGTCGACCACCATCATAGTCGTTATCCGCATCGTCATGAAGGGAAAGTCACCTCCAAGCATCATGTACACGACGATGATGAACGACATATCCTATGAGCTCAAGAAAGACAATGACACCATCCACATGAAGATTCTTGAAACACGCAAACCTACAAGTCCCAACAAGCAGTACATCAAGCTACGACCAAACTTCATGAGCACAAGAGAAGACCGTGAAGCAAGCAGCACCAAAGAGGAAGCTATGACTACCACCACCACTTCGTCATCTTTCCCAAGTGCTATCAAGGCATATTCGCCTTTGGACATACGACATCTTCGCCTACTTCCCATGAGTCCGCATACATCGACAGGTGCAACAAGAAGGCGACCACCTACAAGCGAGGGCGACACTTCCATCTTTGGAAGACCCTCAAGGAAGATGACCAAGCATGGGAAATTCCTTTCGGTCATGGAGACGAGCTGCGAGGTGCCACATCATATGGGCCTCCAACAACAATATGGTGACAAGAAGGTCGAGCAAGGGCCATCCCCTTCGACCACGGTGACAAGCACGGACCTCTTCAACAACATGAAGATGGTGCCCATATATGACTCCTACTCCGAGTCAAGCTACGCGAGCGCACATGAGATCTTCTCTTTGATATCGGAGGAGAGTGATCTTTTGCCACATCCTACAACATTCATCTTTGGAGGCGTTATGGATGAGGAGGTTGAGCATGGGACTATCCGTTCAACCAAGGCGGCAATAGGAGTTGAGCATGGAGACTTTTGCACCCACATCTCTCCCGACACCCATATATGATGAGATGCCCCAATTTCCATGTGAGGAGAGCCACCACAACATGAGTGACATGAGAGACTCCACCATATGTGCATTAAGAGAATTTCCTATGAGAAGATGAGTGTGACCACCACTAGCCTCACACTTGAGAGCACGCCACACATCCTATGTGAGGTTGAGAGCCATTTGAGTGACTCCCCCAACCATATGATTGAGAGCATCATATTGGGAGTGAGAGAGTGACAAAACTTAGTGGGTGAGGTAGGTGATGGGCATGATAGGCCACTATGATTTCTAGCGACTTAACCCCTACTCCAAGTGTGTTTTCTTCTTTGGTGCTAGGTCTCCCACATGACGACATGCCTAACCTCGATGAGTCAATACCTCCAATGGAGACGACAGTGGCCATGGAGGACGATGATGCACCCCCCACATGGTTCCATCAAGATGAAGATGACCATGACTTGGTCTTCAACACCTCACCTACAACACATGAGCAATGCTCCAAAGGTAACAGGTGATGGTGCTCCTCTTGTCCCATGAGCGGACTATCTTACCAATGATTGCATGCATGATGTTGACACACCTATTTCCATGCTTCATGCTAGTGCGACTTCCTCATGCCTTGACTTACCAATTTATGATGCATATGATGATGAGCATGTTGAGTTTCCTAGCTGTGATGCTATGCTCCATAGGATATCATGTGAAAATTCTTTTGGTCACACAATGTTCGACAACCCTTTAAACTTGTCATATGCTATGAGTGAGATCTCCCACATTGCATCATTTCAATCTCAACATAGTAACTATGCATGCCCCATTATAATAAATCCCATTTTCACTTATGGCATAGATGACGAGATGATGGTCATTGGCTTTTGTTTTCCATGTGATGATATTGCCATGCTAGCTTTACATGATCTGCGCAATTCATCTACTATGCCATGCTATGATCACATTGTTCCTGATATGCTTTGTTTGCGATGTTGTCAATATTCTCCATTTTATGTTTTCACTAATGCTCATGAGGAGACCCCCATAGTTTCCTCATACATATTAGGACATTTTGATGCATTCCATACTTTGCAAGATTCCTACGATTGTGTGCACCATATGCATTCCACGAATAACAACGCTCTACATGTTTCTCGTGATGCATTCCACAATTTGAGTCTCCATTATGCTATACATAATAACAAACCTATCATGATGGATGACATGTTTCTGTATCACGCATCTCATTTATTTGAGCATTGTCTATTTTGTGCTAACCAACACATACATGTGCGCATCATGATGGATGATGTGTACATATACCATGCACACACAATTTTCCCTTTGCCTTTGTTTTGTGTAGGTACGCATAAATACTCGTCAACCTCACAATCCCATGAGTTGACGAAACCATCTCTTAAGAGCAACGAAGATTTGGGATCACATGGATTGTCCTTACCACCGTTCTCTTCGTGCAACTACTACGCGCACTTCTTTTACTTGGCTCTCACACGGCTATGGGCTATTTACCACTTGTCACCTTATGCCCATTCTATCGTGTCCACTTTGCATGTTATGCCTCTTTACATGACTTTGCCATGCAATTGTGACCCTTGCTTGCATTTACCCATGATTCACCATTATGCTACTCCTATGTGTATTTGCATGCTCGGTGGAGATGCTAGTAGCTATTACCAAGATTTCTTTGTGCCCGATGCTATTGATGCTTGTTGTGTTGGGAGTGTCATGATGTTCCGTTGCCATTTACATATAACC
Source organism: Triticum urartu (assembly GCF_056163025.1). Classification (NCBI taxonomy): domain Eukaryota; kingdom Viridiplantae; phylum Streptophyta; class Magnoliopsida; order Poales; family Poaceae; genus Triticum; species Triticum urartu. Next base: position 271,068,013 of record NC_141875.1, read on the forward strand.
TCTCGCCAATGCAATGATGATACTATGTTCCTATCTTGTTTTCATGATTGTGATATGTCATGTCCATTATATATGCTCACTATTTACACCCATGACACAACTGTCATGATTACCTCTAGTATGTTGCATCTTCGCACTACTACCTTGCTTGACTTGATTCATGTGATTTCTTGCTTGGTTGCATCACCCATGATATATTCTTGCTTGTTTCATTGGGCTGATAGCCTATATGTTCATGCCTCTCACGTGATATATCTTGATCGTTGTCGCTTGTCTCGATTAGTTGTCTCTCTCATATCCACTTGTAGTGAGTGCAACCATGCTATGCTTATTGATCTTGGAGACTTGTACATATTACTTGTGAAGCATGCTTGTTTGATTGAGCTTAATCTATTTGGGTGTGCTAGCATCATATACATACATACGATGCCATGTCCCCTTGTCCTTTATTAGAATAAGAGTGATTAAAACACTTGTTGGGTATTTCACCACATGAATGATATGTGTTGCATTTGCACTAACCGCATTTGTTTTTCTGAGTGTTTGTCATGTTCTCTCATTTTGAAGGATCCACAAGGTAGTACCATGACGAGACATGCTGGTTATGTCAAGGCATACATGATGTGCAACTCCAACATCTTCGAGAAACTCCTAAAGGTGACCTCTTTCCCTTTAATCCATCCTCGAATACTGATACGTCTCCGTCGTATCTAATTTTCCAAACACTTTTGCGCTTGTTTTGGACTCCAACTTGCATGATTTGAATGGAACCAACCCGGACTGACGTTGTTTTCAGCAGAATTGCCATGGTGTTATTTTTGTGTAGAAATAAAAGTTCTTGGAATGACCTGAAAATCAACGGAGATTATTTTTGGAATATATAAAAAATACTGACGAAAAGATCCACGTCAGGGGGGCCACACCCTGTCCATGAGGGTGGGGGCGCGCCCCCCTGTCTCGTGGGCCCCCTGACACTCCACCGACCTCAACTCCAACTCCATATATTCGTGTTCGGGGAGAAAAAGCCATAGAGAAGGATTCATCGTGTTTTACGATACGGAGCCACTGCCAAGCCCTAAACTCTCTTGGGAGGGCTGATCTGGAGTCCGTTCGGGGCTCCGGAGAGGGGAATCCATCGCCATCGTCATCATCAACCTTTCTCCATTACCAATTTCATGATGCTCACCGCCGTGCATGAGTAATTCCATCGTAGGCTTCCTGGACGGTGATGGGTTGGATGAGTTTATCATGTAATCGAGTTAGTTTTGTTAGGGTTTGATCCCTAGTATCCACTATGTTCTGAGATTGATGTTTCTATGACTTTGCTATTCTTAATGCTTGTCACTAGGGCCCGAGTGCCATGATTTCAGATCTGAACCTACTATGTTTTCATGAATATATGTGAGTTCTTGATCCTGTCTTGCAAGTCTGTAGTTACCTACTATGTGATATGATCCGGCAACCCCGAAGTGACAATAATCTGAACCTCTTCCGGTGATGACGGTAGTTTGATGAGTTCATGTATTCACTATTTGTTAATGCTTTGGTCCGGTACTCTACTAAAAGGAGGCCTTAATATCCCTTAGTTTCCAATAGGACCCCGTTGCCATGGGAGTGTAGGACAAAAGATGTTATGCAAGTTATTTTCCATCAGCACGTATGACTATATTCTGAATACATGCCTACATTACATTGATGAACTGGAGCAAGTTCTGTGTCACCCTATGTTATAACTGTTGCATGTCGATCGCATCTGACATAATTCTCCATCAACGATCCAATGCCTACGAGCTTTTCATATATTGTTCTTCGCTTATTTACTATAATCACTACAAAACCCAAAAAATTTACTTTTGCTGCCGTTACCACTACTACCATATTACTTTGCTACTAAATACTTTGCAGCAGATATTAAGTTTCCAGGTGTCATTGAATTGACAACTCAGCTACTAATACTTGAAAATATTCTTTGGCTCCCCTTGTGTCGAATCAATAAATTTGGGTTGAATACTCTACCCTCGAAAACTGTTGTGGTCCCCTTGATGACCCACAAGTATAGGGGATGTATCATAGCCTTTTCGATAAGTAAGAGTGTCGAACCCAACGAGGAGCAGAAGGAAATGATAAGCAGTTTTCAGTAAGGTATTCTCTACAAGCACTGAAATTATCGGTAACAAATAGTTTTGTGATAAGGTAATTTGTAACGAGTAGCAAGTAACAAAAGTAAATAAGGTGCAGCAAGATCGCCCAATCCTTTTGGTAGAAAAGGACAAGCCTGGACAAACTCTTATATGAAGGAAAGCACTCCCGAGGACACGTGGGAATTATAGTCAAGCTACTTTTCATCACAATCATATGATTCACATTCGGTACTTTGATAATTTGATATGTGGGTGGACCGGTGCTTGGGTACTATCCTTACTTGGATAAGCATCCCAATTTTGATTAACCCCTATTGCAAGCATCTGCAACTACAACAGAAGTATTAAGGTAAACCTAACCATAACATGAAACATATGGATCCAAATCAGCCCCTTACGAAGCAACACATAAACTAGGGTTTAAGCTTATGTCACTCTAGCAACCCATCATCTACTTTTTACTTCCCAATGCCTCCCTCTAGGCCTAAACAATGATGAAGTGTCATGTAGTCAACGTTCACATGACACCAGTAGAGGGATAAAAACATACATCTCATCAAAATATCGAACGAATACCAAATTCACATGACTACTGATAGCAAGACTTCTCCCATGTCCTCAAGAACAAACTTAACTACTCAGAAAGCATATTCATGTTCATAATCAGAGGGGTATTAATATGCATAATGGATCTGAACATAAGATCTCTTACCAAGTAAACCAAGTAGCATCAACTACAAGGACTAATCAACACTACTAGCAACCCATAGTACCAATCTGAGGTTTGGATACAAAGATTGGATACAAGAGATGAACTAGGGTTTGAGATGAGACAGTGCTGGTGAAGATGTTGATGGAGATTGACCCCCTCCCGATGTGAGGATCGTTGGTGATGACAATGGTGATGATTTCCCCCTAACAGAGGGATGTTTCCCCGGCAGAACAGCTCCGCCGGAGCCCTAGATTGGTTCCGCCAAGGTTCCGCCTCGTGGTGGCGGAGTCTCGTCCCGAAAGCTTGCTTCTGATTTTTTCCTCGACAAAGACTCCATATAGCAGAAGATGGGCATCGGAGGGCCACCAAGGGGCGCACGAGGCAGGGGGCGCGCCCAGGGGGTAGGGCGCGCCCCCACCCTTGTGTCCAGGGTGTGGCCCCCCTTTGGAACTTCTTGCGCTCAGTATTTTTTATATATTCTAGAAATAGCTTCCGTGAAGTTTCAGGACTTTTCGAGCTGTATAGAATAGGTCTCTAATATTTGCTCCTTTTCCAGCCCAGAATCCCAGTTGCTGACATTCTCCCTCTTCATGTAAACCTTGTAAAATAAGAGAGAATAGGCATAAGTATTGTGACATAATGTTTAATAATAGCCCATAATGCAATAAATATCGATATAAAAGCATGATGCAAAATGGACGTATCAACTCCCCAAGCTTAGACCTCGCTTGTCCTCAAACGAAAGCCGGAATCGAAACATATGTCCACATGTTTGGAGATTGAGGTGTCGATAAAAATAAAATACAGACATGAGGGCATCATGATCATTCTTAGATCAGCAACATATATATATATATATATTGTCATATGATCTCTTATGCTAAAATAATAATTCAATCACAATTTCAAGTATGAATCATAAACTTCATTGAGAACCAACAAACTCTAATCTCAGTCATTGAGGCAATTGCAATTTGTCATAACATAGGAAAGAGTCAATATAAGAGCTTTTCACAATTTCTAACACTCATGCAATATTTATGGGTATGAAGTTTTAATCGGACACAAAGAAAGATAGGGGCTTATAGTTTTGCCTGCCAACATTTTACCTCAAGGGTAATGTCAACAATAATAGTTCATGGAGACTCACATCCAATTAGCTATATATATCAAGATCTTTCCAACATATTGTGCTTGCCAAAGGATAAAATGTAAAAAGGAAAGGTGAAGATCACCATGACTCTTATGTAAGGTAGAAGATAAAATTAAAAGATAGGCCCTTCACAGAGGGAAGCAGAGATTGTCATGCGCTTTTATGGTTGGATGCAAAAAATCTTAATGCAAAAGAACGTCACTTTATATTGCCACTTGTGATATGGACCTTTATTATGCAGTCCGTCGCTGTTATTTCCTCCATATCACAAGATCGTACAAAGCTTATTTTCTCCGCACTAATAAGTCATACATATTTAGAGAGAAATTTTTATTTCTTGCACCGATGACAACTTACTTGAAGGATCTTACTCAATCCATAGGTAGATATGGTGGACTCTCATGGCAAAACTGGGTTTAGGGATATTTGGAAGCACAACTAGTATCTCTACTTGGTGCAAAGGAATTGGCTAGCAAGAGAGGGAAAGGCAAGCTCAACATGTTGGATAATCCATGACAATATAATTTATCTCAGATGTAAGAAAACATAACCCATTACGTTGTCTTCCTTGTCCAATGTCAACTCTTAGCATGTCATACTTTAATGAGTGCTCACAATCATAAAAGATGTCCAAGATGGTGTATTTATATGTGAACCTCTCTTTCTTTATTACTTCCTATTAATTGCAATGATGACCAAAACTATGTTTGTCAACTCTCAACAACTTTTATTCATCATACTCTTTATATGTGAGCTCATTACTCTCCATAAGATCCATATGATCTCTTTATTTATTTTTATTCTTTATTTTTATTTTATTCCTTAAGATAATAGCAAAATAGTCAAGCCCTTGACTCAACACTATAGCTCACAGACTCAATTACATAGAAGGATCATAAAGCAAAACTCACAACTAAATCATACTAAAACTTTATTCTACTAGATCAAGATATTATCAAAAGGATCGAACTAAGAAAAATAGTAAAGATAAAAGTGATGGTGATACGATACCGGGGCACTCCCCCAAGCTTGGCAGTTGCCAAGGGGAGTGCCCATACCAATGTGATTATATTTCTTTCTTTGTTGGTGAAGAAGGTGGAGTTGTTGATGATGGATAGTCGCACATCGAGCGTAAGAGGTCCTCCAACTTGCGGATAATGCCCTTGAGTGTGATGATATGCTCCTTGAACAAAATATTTTCACGTGTGAGATACTTGTTTTGTATACGAGATAACTCAATCATCTCGAAAGCTTCAATCTCAGTTGGAGTAAGAAGATTGTGGTCAAGTCGAAGGGTGTCCTCTGCTATCGGAACTTGGTCCTCCGTGGCCTTCTTGATCCCTTCATCCTTGTTGATCTCCATAGGTTCTTCCATCTTCAGATCTATCTTCATTAGCCAAGCATCCTTGTCACCATTGTTGGAGAAGGGGGATGACATGATGCCTGGCCTTGACAACCCTGACAGAAGACAGCTAAAAACAAAGACAAGGGATATTTGCGTGATACGGTGGTCAAAACCTTCGGGAGATTATATAATGAATTTTTACAGACCAAAAGAAGTATCGTGCAAGAAAACGGAGTCCGGAAGGAGCATGAGGTGCCCACGAGGCAGGGGGGCACGCCCAGGGGGGTAGGGCGCGCCTCCCACCCTCGTGGAAGCCTCGTGTCCTTTCCGGTCTGCTTCTTATTTTCCTATTTTCTTAAATATTCCAAAACAAAGAAATATTGCCATTAGAACTATTTTGGAGTCGGTTTACTTACCGTACCACGTACCTGTTCCTTTTCGGAGTCTGAAACGATCCGGAAAGTGTCCCTTATGTATTCCTATGGGGTTATGGTTTCAATAACATTAGTTTCAACATTTTATGGGATTACCTGAGATATAATGTTTAATTCTTTGACCGTTCACCACCTTCGGATTTGTGCCTTCGAAGTTGTTGATTTTTATGGTACTAGAACGATAGACCTCCTCGATAACGTAAGGACCTTCCCATTTAGAGAGAAGTTTGCCTGCAAAAAATCTTAAATGAGAGTTGTATAGCAATACATAATCACCTACATTGAACTCACGCTTTTGTATCCTTTTATCATGCCATCTTTAAATTTTTCTTTAAACAGCTTGGCATTTTCATGAGCCTGGGTTCTCCATTCATCAAGTGAGCTAATGTCCAATAACATCTTCTCACCGACAAGTTTGAAATCATAATTGAGCTCTTTAATGGAACAATATGCCTTATGTTCTAGCTCAAGAGGTAAGTGACATGTTTTACCATAAACCATTTTATACAGAGACATACCCATAGGATTTGTTTATGCAGTTCTATAAGCCCATAATGCATCATCAAGTTTCTTGGACCAATTATTTCTAGATCTGTTACCAGTATTTTGCAAAATTAATTTGAGCTCTCTGTTACTTAATTCTACTTGACCACTAGACTGTGGGTGATAAGGAGATGCAATTCTATGATTAACACCATACTTAGCAAGCATTTTACGAAAGGCACCATGAATAAAGTGTGAACCACCATAGGTCATTAAATATCTAGGGACTCCAAACCTCGGGAAAATAACTTCTTTAAGCATCTTAATAGAGGTGTTATGATCAGCACTACTAGTTGGAATAGCTTCGACCCACTTAGTAACGTAATCGACAGCAACTAAAATATGTGTATACCCATTAGAGGAAGGAAAGGGTCCCATATAATCAAAGCCCCAAACATCAAATGGTTCAATAACAAGTGAATAATTCATAGGCATTTCTTGACGTCTACTAATATTACCAATTCTTTCACATTCATCACAAGACAAGACAAACTTACGGGCATCCTTGAAGAGAGTAGGCCAATAAAAACCGGATTGCAATACCTTGTGTGCACTTCTATCTCCAGCATGGTGTCCTCCATAGGCTTTAGAGTGACAGTTGCATAGCATCTGTTCCTATTCATGATCAGGTACACAACGTCTAATAATACCATCCACTCCTTCTTTATAAAGATGTGGGTCATCCCAAAAGTAATGTATCAAATCATAGAAGAACTTTTTCTTTTGCCGGTATGTGAAAATAGGTGGTATAAATTTAGCAACAATATAATTAGCATAATCAGCATACCACGGAGAAGTACGAGAAGCATTTATGACATTTATTTGTTCATCAGGAAATCTATCATCGATAGGTAGTGGGTCATCAAGAACATTTTCTAACCTAGACAAGTTGTCTGCAATGGGGTTCTCAGCTCCCTTTCTATCAATAATATGCAAATCAAATTCTTGTAGCAAGAGAACCCATCTAATAAGTCTAGGTTTAGCATCTTTCTTTTCCATAAGATATTTAATAGCAGCATGATCAGTGTGAATAGTTACTTTCGAATCAACAATATAAGGTCTGAACTTATCACAAGCAAATACAACGGCTAAGAATTCCTTTTCAGTGGTAGCATAATTTCTCTAGGCATTATCTAGAGTTTTACTAGCATATTGAATAACATTTAATTTCTTATCAACTCTTTGCGCTAGAACAGCCCCTACAGCATAATCACTAGCATCACACATTATTTCAAAGGGTAAATTCCAATCAGGTGGCTGAACAATAGGTGCATAAATCAGGGCTTTCTTAAGTATTTCAAATGCTTCTACACAATCATCATCAAAGACGAAAGGAATATTCTTTTGTAATAGATTAGTCAGAGGCCGATAAATTTTTGAGAAGTCCTTAATGAACCTCCTATAAAAACCGGCATGACCGAGGAAGCTTCTTCTACCTTTAATGTCCTTGGGACATGGCATCTTTTCAATAGAATCAACTTTAGCTTTGTCAACTTCAATACCTCTTTCAGAAATTTTATGCCCCAAGACAATACCTTCATTAACCATAAAGTGGCACTTCTCCCAATTCAAGACAAGATTAGTTTCTTCACATCTCTACAAAACTCGATCAAGGTTGCTTAAGCAATCATCGAAAGAGGATCCATAAACGGAGAAATCATTCATGAACACCTCACAAATCTTTTCACAAAAGTCAGAGAATATAGCCATCATGCATCTTTGAAAGGTAGCAGGTGCATTACATAAACCAAAAGGCATACGTTTATAAGCAAAAGTACCAAAAGGGCAAGTAAAAGTGGTCTTTGATTCATCATCAGCTGACATAGGTATTTGAGACAAGCCCGAGTAACCATCTAGATAGCAAAACTGTGTATGTTTGGATAATCTTTCTAGCATTTGATCAATAAAAGGCAAAGGGTAATGATCTTTTTTAGTAGCCTTATTAAATTTGCAGAAATCAATTACCATTCTATAACCTGTAATAATTCTTTGCGGGATCAATTCATCTTTATCATTAGGAACAACAGTAATACCTCCCTTCTTAGGTACACAATGGACATGACTTACCCACTGACTATCAGCAACGGGATAAATTATACCTGCCTCAAGGAGCTTTAATATTTCCTTTCTTACCACTTCTTTCATCTTAGGATTTAGCCGTCGTTGGTGATCAATAACTGGTTTGGCGTCTTCCTCCAAATTTATTTTGTGTTGACATAGAGTGGGACTAAAGCCCTTAAGATCATCAAGAGTATATCCAATACTAGCACGGTGCTTCTTCAGAGTTTTCAATAACAGGATATATTTTCTTTTCATCAAGATAAGCATATTTAAGAGTATCAGGTAATGGTTTAAGCTCAAACACGGGATCACCCTTGGGTGGAGGAGGATCCCCTAGGATTTCAACAGGAAAGTTGTGTTTCAAAATAGGTCCTTGTTTAAAGAATAATTCATCTATTTCCCTTCTTTCATTCATGAACATATCATTTTCACGGTCTAGCAAATATTGTTCTAATGGATCAATAGGAGGCACAGCATTAGAAGCAAGACCAATAATTTCATCTTTACTAGGCAATTCTTTATCATGGGGTTGTCTATGAAATTTAGCAAAATTAAACTCATGAGACATATCCCCTAAACCAACAGAAACAATATCCTTATTGCATTCTATCTTAGCATTGCCAGTATTCAAGAAGGGTCTACCAAATATAATGGGACAAAAGCTATCTTGAGGGGAACCAAGAACAAGAAAATCAGCAGGATATTTAACCTTCCCACACAAGACTTCAACATCTCTAACAATCCCAACTGGTGAAATAGTATCTCTATTGGCGATGCTTTCTCCTTCGCGAGGCCAAAAATTATATATATAATTACGATCACGATTAACAAGATGCATAGGATAAAACTTCTGATGGAATTCCAATTTCAATCACTTACAGTCCCATGATCCCATATCATCACATAGCCTATACCATGTCAATGCATCTCCCTTCAATGATAAAGGGAAGACCTTCTTCTTGATAACATCGTCGGGCATACCTACAAGCTTATATAATCCACAAACTTCATCCACATAGATTAAGTGTAAGTCGGGATGCAATGTTCCATCTCCTGCAAAAGGATTAGCTAGTAGTTTCTCTATCATACCCGAAGGAATTTCGAAGTAAACGTTTTCATTTTTAGTAGGTTCAGTAGGTTGAGGAGAAACTATTTGCTCTACCGGTCGGGGTGAAGATACCCCGAACAAGGCCATCAAAGGATTATGTTCCATAGTAACAAGTGACAGTAAATTTCAGCACACTATATAAATTTTTCCTTACCAAGTTCCACCTACCAAAGGCGCTTCACTCCACGGCAATGGCGCCAGAAAAGATTCTTGATGATCCACAAGTATAGGGGATCTATAGTAGCCTTTTCGATAAGTACGATTGTTGAACCCAACGAGGAGCAGAAGGAAATGATAAGCAGTTTTCAGTAAGGTATTCTCTGCAAGCACTGAAATTATCGAAAACAGATAGTTTTGTGATAAGGTAATTTGTAATGAGTAGCAAGTAATAAAAGTAAATAAGGTGCAGCAAGATCGCCCAATCCTTTTAGTAGCAAAGGACAAGCCTGGACAAACTCTTATATGAAGGAAAGCGCTCCCGAGGACACATGGGAATTTCAAGCTAGTTTTCATCATGATCATATGATTCGCGTTCGGTACTTTGATAATTTGATATGTGGGTGGACCGATGCTTGAGTATTGTCTTTACATGGAAAAGCATCCCACTTATGATTAACTCCTATTGCAAGCATCAACAACTACAAATAGAATATTAAGGTAAACCTAACCATAGCATGAAACATATGGATCCAAATCAGCCCCTTATGAAGCAACACATAAACTAGGGTTTAAGCTTCTATCACTCTAGCAACCCATCATCTACTTATTACTTCCCAGTGCCACCCTCTAGGCCCAAACAATGGTGAAGTGTCATGTAGTCGACGTTCACATGACACCACTAGAGAAATAACAACATACCTCTCATCAAAATATCGAACGAATACCAAATTCACATGACTACTAATAGCAAGACTTCTCCCATGTCCTCAGGAACAAACATAACAACTCACAAAGCATATTCATGTTTATAATCAAAGGGGTATTAATATGCATAATGGATGTGAACATATGATCTTTCACCAAGTAAACCAACTAGCATCAACTACAAGGAGTAATCAACACTACTAGCAACCCACAGGTACCAATCTGAGGTTTGGATACAAAGATTGGATACAAGAAATGAACTAGGGTTTGAGATGAGATGGTGCTGGTGAAGATGTTGAAGGAGATTGACCCCCTCCTGATGAGAGGATCTTTGGTGATGACGATGGTGATGATTTCCCCCTCTCGGAGGGAAATTTCCCCGGCAAAACAGCTCCGCCGGAGCCCTAGATTGGTTCTGCGAAGGTTCCTCCTTGTGGCGGCGGAGTCTCGTCCCAAAAGCTTGCTTCTGATTTTTTTTCCTCGACAAAAGACTCCATATAGCAGAAGATGGGCATCGGAGGGCCACCAGGGGGCCCAAGAGGCAGGGGCGCGCCCCCACCCTCGTGGCCAGGGTGCGGCCCCCTCTGGAACTTCTTGCGCTCAGTATTTTATATATATTCTGGAGATAGCTTCCGTGAAGTTTCTGGACTTTTGGAGCTGTGCAGAATAGGTCTCTAATATTTGCTCCTTTTCTAGCCTAGAATCCCAACTGCCGGCATTCTCCCTCTTCATGTAAACCTTGTAAAATAAGAGAGAATAGGCATAACTATTGTGACATAATGTTTAATAACAACCCATAATGCAATAAATATCGATATAAAAGCATGATGCAAAATTTACGTATCACCCCTATACTTGTGGGTTATCAAGACTATTTTCTGGCGCCATTGCCGGGGAGCATAGCTCTATTCTTTGAGTCACTTAGGATTTATATCTGCTTATCATTATGAAGAACTTGAAAGATCAAAGAACCAAGATTTTTCCCTCAAGTACGAGGGGAGGCAAGGAACTTCCATCTAGTTCTGCACTTGATTCTCCTTTTGTTTTGAGTAAGTTTGCGACACCTAATCCTACTTCTGCTATTAATTTTGATATGTCGCATGTTATTAATGTTCCCACTTCTGCTATGCATGATATTTATGATGAAACTACTTGTATGCTTGATACTACTATGCCACTTGGTGAATTTCTGAATGAACAACTTGCTAGGGCTAGAGAGAATGAAATTATTGGAACAGATAATATTGATGAAAGTGATGATGAAGATTCTCCCCCTAGATATGAATTGCCTGTTGTGCCTAAGGGTTATGTTATGTATGAAGAAACTCCTAGATACATTCTTACCTACAATCATAGAAGTTATCTTATGAAACTATTAGCTAAGCTTAAAAAAATCTCTGAATGCTAGAATGAAATACGATCCTGCTTATGCTACTTCACCTATCTTTATTACTGATAAGGATTATGATTTCTCTGTTGATCCTGATATAATTACTTTGGTTGAATCTGATCCCTTCTATGGCTATGAATCTGTAATTGTTGTGGCACATCTTACTAAATTAAATGATATAGCTACCCTGTTCACTAATGATGAGAAAACTCGCTACTATTATATCCTTAAATTATTTCCGTTCTCATTAAAGGGTGATGCTAGGATATGGTTTAATTCTCTTGATCCTGGCTGTGTGCATAGTCCCCAGGATATGATTTACTACTTCTCTGCTGAATATTTCCCTCCTCATAAGAAACAAGCTGCTTTAAGGGAAATATATAATTTTTTGCAAATTAAAGAAGAGAGTCTCCCACAATCTTGGGGTAGGCTTCTCCAATTAGTTAATGCTTTGCTTGATCATCCATTCAAGAAAAATTAAATACTTGATATCTTTTATAATGGACTAACCGATGCTTCGAGAGATTACCTGGATAGTTGTGATGGTTGTGTTTATAGGGAAAGAACTGTTAATCAAGCTGAATTGCTATTGAATAATATGTTGACTAATGAAAATAATTGGACACTTCCTGAACCAACTCCTAAGCCAACTCTGAAGAAAAGGGGTATTCTATTTCTCTCTCCTGAAGATATGCAAGAGGCAAAGAAATCTATGAAAGAAAAAGGTATACAAGCTGAAGATGTTAAGAATTTACCTCATGTTGAAGAAATACATGGTCTTAATTCATCACCTATTGAAGAAATACCTGGTCTTGGTAACCCGACATAGGTAGTAAAGGTAAATTCTCTCTATAGATATGATAAAGCTGAAATCACTCCCACTAAGTTTGCTAGCCAATGTTTAGATGAGTTTGATGATTTTATTGTTAAACAAGAAAACTTCAATGCTTATGTTGGTAGACAATTGAAACATAATGCTTATATGATTGAACACTTGGGTGATTATATGGCTAATGTTAAAGGTGAACTTAAACTTATCAGTAAACATGCTTCTATGGTTACCACTCAAGTAGAACAAGTACTTAAAGCTAGAATGATTTGCTTAATGAATTAAATAATAAGAAGAATGATAATGTTGTTAGTTATGACTAGAGGTGGTAAAATGACTCAGGAACCTTTGTATCCTGAGGGCCACCCTCAGAGAATTGAGCAAGATTCTCAGACAACTCACTACAAAAAAAGACACATCCGTGACATTTTGGGCCGAACAAAATTTTTTTCTGTCATACATATGACACTTCTGTGACGATAATTGTGGCAAAACCCGGTATAATCATAGATGTGGTGGGCTCCTACTTCTATGAAAAAAAATCATGACAGAAAATGGGCTTTTCGTCCTGGGCGGGCTGGAGACGCAGCTGCATGACATTCTTTGGGCCGTCCTTGACGGCAAAAACCATGGTAGAAGCGAGGGGGAGGAAAATTTTGGGGAGTTCCCGGTTACGGTGGGAGGTCGGGGGCCGAGCGATGCGCGTTTCTCTCGTACACGTATGCGCGTTTGTGCGAGGCGTTGGCTCTAACTGAACCCGAGCGAGGCGTTGGGCTCTAACTGAACCCGAGCGATTGCACTGCAGGCTACGCGTTATTGAACCCGAGCAATCAATCGATGGCTGTTAACTGAACCCGATCGAGCGATTCCTTCGCTACTACTGCTAACTGAAGGCGATCGATGCTGCCTCAGGGATGAACAATGAGCGTTGCGGGGGGTTTGGATGAACAGTGAGCGGTGGCGTTGCCTCTGGATGAACAGGACCCCGTGGTGTGGTGGAGGGCTGGATGAACAGTAGACGGTGGAGGGGTGCGCATGGAGGGGTGGTTGAACAGGACCCCGTGGTGTGGAGGGCTGGATCAACAGTAGACGGTGGAGGTGTGCTCGTGGAGGGGTGGTTCAACAGTAGCCGGTGGAGTAGCGCGCGGTGGAGGCTGGATGAACAGGAGCCCGTGGAGGCTGGAGGAGGTCGACGGTAGCCCGTGCAGGCTGGAGGAGGTCGACGGTGGTGATGAACAGTATCCCATGGAGTCCTGTTTTGCGGTACGCCACACCCCTCCCGATGAACAGGACCCCCGTTTCAACCGTAGATCTCCAACACAAGTTCATTTCGTCCGTTTTGCGGTACACCACACCCCTCCCGATTAACAGGACCCCCGTTTCGACCGTAGGAGGTCCGTTTCCTCTGTTTTGTGGTACGCCAGACCCCTCCCGATCAACAGGACCCCGTTCTGTATGTAGGAGGTCCGTTTCCTTCGTTGTGCGGTATGCCAGGCCTCGTTTCCATCGCCTATTCCGTCCAAGCCCTCCCGATGAACATGACCATGCATTCCGTTCCGACCCAACCGGTTGGCTCCCACATGTTCCGTTGCCTCCCGCTGAACACGACGCATTCCATTGCCTCCCCATGAACACGATGCATTTCATTGCCTCCCCATGAACACGACGCATTCCGTTGCCTCCCCATGAACACAACGCATTCCATTGCCTCCCCATGAACACGACGAGGACGATGTTTCTCTGTTCCGACCCAGCCATGTACACGAGCCCTGGCCATACGTATGCGCGATTAGGCGTTCGAGACCCCGCCCGTATGTACACCTACGTGGCCGTATTTTCTTTCTTGCACCCTGGCCGCCGAACGTACGTGTACATGCTATGTGCGCGCCTCTACTACGACATGTACACGGCTCTACTATGACATGTACGTACACGTTTGCGACCAGAATGACAACGCTACGTACGCTTCGACTAGGTGGGTCCCGACTGTCAGGCACTTCCTTGCTACGAAGATGTAGCTGGTGGGTCCCAGCAGTCAGGGGGCGAATCATTTTTTTGCCCGGACGCACTTCCTTGCGTGCGAAGATGTAGCTGGTGGGTCCCAGTAGTCAGTGGGAAACTCTTTTTTCATGAAATACAGTGGCCCGTATGTTGGGTCCCAGCTGTCAGGTGGAGGAATCATTATTTCCCGCATAATAAGGAGGCACTTCCTTGCTGCGGACGTGCACCCAGCTGTCAGCCTCTCCACGTACAGTCCACATCCGATGGAAGTCGTTCCTTGACCACATTGACCACGCCGCGCCGAGAGCACCAGGGCGGTGGACGACGGCGAGGCCTAGGAAGGGGACGACGGGGAGCCGGGGAAGACGCGGTAGTGGAAGCCCGCACGGAGAGGAGTATGAGGGTTCCCTGGTTCGACTGCGGTGTGAGGCTGCCATCGCCGCAGGGCCTGGCTAGTGGTGGGAATAGTAGGGGCGGTGAGGCCTCCGCGGCAGCACATCCGGCCACGGGAGGCAGGAGCATGCGGCAAGACCGGTGCTGCTTTGGGCGGCTGGAGCAAGAAGCACTACGGCCATTGGATGGACGTCGTACGGTCACTGGAGCTAGAATCGTTTATATTGACTAAGTTGACAAAGCCCACCGCCTGTCAACTTAGTAGGCCCACAAGTCAGTCTCCCAACAAGGTGGGTCCTAGCTAGCAGGGGGTATTCATTTTTTTATGCGTAATAAGGAGGCACTTCTGGTGGGTCCGAGCTGATAGCAGGGGGAACATTTTTTTTGCGAAATACGGTGGCCCTCGGGTGGGTCCTAGCAATCAGGGCAAACGTTTTTTTCGCAAAATACTGGTGGGCGTCTGGTGGGTCCCTGCTGTCAGGTGGAGGAATAATTATTTTCCGTGTAATAAGGAGGAACTTCCTTGCGGCTGCCATGGACCTAGCTGTCAGCCTCTCCATGTACAGTATTCTTCCGATGGAATTCGGTCGTTGACCACATTGACCACGACACGCCGAGAGCACCATGGCGGTGGACGGCGATGCGGAGCCGGGGAAGACGCGACAGTGGATGCCCACGTGGAGAGGAGTACGAGGGTTCACTGGTTCGGCTGCGCTGCGGTCGCCGTAGAATAACAGGGGGTGTGGGTGAGTGGAGTGGAGAGATGGCCTGGCCAGCGGTGGAGTAGTATGGGGCGGTGAGGCCTCCGCGGCAACACAGCCGGCCACGGGAGGCAGGAGCAGGCGGCACGACCGGCACTGCTTTGGGCGGCTGGAGCAAGAAGACCAGAGGTTGAAGAAGCACTACGGCCGTTGGATGGACATCGTACGGTCAGTCGAGCTGGAATCGTGCATATTGACTAAGTTGACAAAGCCCTTCGTCCCCGTCAACTTAGTAGGCCCACTATACTGGGTCCTAGCTAGCAGGGGGAGTATTCATTTTTTTGTGCGTAATAAGGAGGCACTTCCTTGCGTGCGAAGATATAGCTGGTCGGTCCGAGCTGTCAGTGGCGGTAACGTTTTTTCGCGAAATACAGAGGCCCTTTCGGTGGATCCCGGATGTCAGGTGGAGGAATCATTATTTTGCGCGTAATAAGGAGGCATTTCCTTCCGTGCGGCCGTGGACCCAGCTGTCAGCCTCTCCACGTACAGTCCACTTCAGATACATGTCGAGCGTTGACCACGCCACGCCGAGAGCACCAGGGCGGTGGACAACGGCGAGGCCTAGGAAGGGAATAACACGGAGGCAGGGAAGACTCGGCAGTTGTTTTTGTTTCCCACGCGGAGGGGAGTACGACTGTACGAGGTATTACTGGTTCGTCTGTCGTCGCCAGAGAATAACAGCAGGTGTGGGTGAGTAGAGGGAAGGCTAGGCCAGCAATGGGAGTACGGTGGGGCGGTGAGGCCTGCGCGACAGCACAGCCGGCCGCGGGGAGGAGGGAGCAGGCAGTCCCGCCAGCGCTTGTTTGAGTGGCTAGAGCAGGAAGAGCAGAGATTGAAGAAGCACGACGGCCGTTGGATGGACATCCAACAGTATACATGCCATCTGTGGAAAGCCTCAAATATGTGGAAAACAGCATATAGCCCATCTGCCATTATTTCAAAATAATTTACAGCCCATTTGCTAATTCTTATGGGCTTTTTTGGAGCCCATATTCTTTTTGTTAGCATTACAGCCCATATTGTGGCCACGGTTAAAAAATTATACGAAATTTTGCATATGTCAGTGCGGTCTGAACTGTTTTTAATCCCGAAATTTTGAGCCGCATTCAGACTGATTTTAAAAATAAATGTATATCAATATAAAATCCAATGAATTGTCCATGCACAAAAATCAATGCAATTTAAAATCTCGAAATGAAAAAAAGATATTTGAAACTAATTGCTGGTTTGATGTGTTTTAAAAATGTACAACCCATTTCTCATTACTAATAGGCCATTTTCTCGGCCAGCCGAATGAAGCTCTCCTTGTCGTGAAAGATTTGCAGCCCAACAGGCCTGATAAAGCGACTTACTTGACAAATCACAAAAAAACCAGGCTAGCCATTTTCAGAAAGAAAAAACTACTGGGCTGGTATGTGGTAAACATAAAAGAAAAGGCTGTCTAGACAGGCCAGAGTGTCCCGCACAGCCTAGTTGACACCCTGCTTCTGTCTCAAAAACAAATTAGATAAATGCCACTGCAATTATGGCGATTCATAAAAATGCCACTGCAATTTCCAAACATTGAAAAATGCCACTGCAATTTTTGCACACTTTGAAAAACACCACTGCAGTTTTCAAACTTTGAAAAACGCCACTCCAAACTTTGAAAAATGCCACTAGAAATGGCATGAAATGGCATTTTTCAATGTTTGGAAATTGCAGTGGCATTTCTCGGATACACTAGATTAGGAGTGGCATTTATCAAATTAACCCAAAACAAAAATAACTAGGCGAGCTGCTGGGTCCCTGGTGTCAGTCGCTCGTTGTGCAATTCTCTCGTTTATTGACTATGTTGAAAATGGCATGGGACCCAGATGTCAGAAATCCACTAGGAGGAGCCATTTTTTTATTGGCTTGAAATAAGGAGGCACTTGCTTGTGTAATGCCATGACCTTGGCATGTCCCTACTGTCATCCTCTCCACGTACAATCATCTCCTGATTGTGTACGCGTCAACTTGCTAGGCCCACAAGTCGGCCTCTAAACCCGTGGAGGACTAATACAACCCATTAAAAAAATAACAACCCATTCCTTACGTTCAAACGGAAAGTTCAACATTTAGAGCAAAGTAACAAGTCTGATCAAGATATAGAGTACTGAACTTCCACGTAGACAACCATCATAGTCAAGTTAACTATCTACTCCCACTAATGCTCTAGTAGCGTACAAGTACTAACTTACTCTTAGCTAACTAGACGATGCCGGCCGCCATCTATGGTACACGCTAAACGCCGGCACCGGTGTCATGCGCCTCGCCTCGGACTTGCAAGAGGTGCGATAGGGCGCGTTGCTCGCACGCGTTGGCCCTTTCCATGCCGGCGTGGTCCACCGAAGCTTCAGCTTCCAAGCGGGAAACCCACTTGACGAGCTGGTAGTAAAAATCGGCGTCGCGAACGTGTGCGTGCCCGACAGCCTCCAGGGCTATTTGCCGGGCGCTGGCCTCCACGTAGTCGGCCCAGTTGTGGGCGCTCTGCTCGCAACTCAGAGCGTCGGTGCGCTGCTGCTCCATGTTCTGCTGGCGGTGCAAATCGGCGATACACTGCTCCTCTGCCAGGCGGTCGCACTCCAACAACTCCTGCTCCTCCGCCATGCGGTCGCGCTCCAACAACTCCTTTATCTCCGCATTTCCATCTAAAGACAGATAGAATGCCTCCTCCCTCCGTTTGCCTTCCGGTGAAAACCCGAACACTAGTTCCGGTGGTGACCGCCTCCGGTGTCGCCTACCACGGACGGGCGGGGGCATGGCGGACGTGGCGACCGAGATCGGGCCGGTGGGGGCTTATGAGGATATGGCGAGTTGGGTCACGGTGGCACCGGAGAAGGCTGGGAAGCAGTACTTATAGGCAGAAGGTAGCGCGGCGGTCATCGGAACTCAATGCATAATGGCTTAGCATGCCAGCTTGCCGTGGAAAACTAGAGAAACTGAAGTTATGACTGTGTTGTCCCGTCCCGTCTGGGTCGCATGCCGGCATGGCGGTCAAACGAGTGCACTCGAATCATCTCCCTCCTTGTCAATAATGATTCCACGGATTTAAAAAGCCCACACCAATTAAAGTATATCTTCTTTCGCATCAGTTAGCCGCCTTAATTACGGCCGGCTGCATGCAGGCACTCAGAATCGCTCGCATGCAGTACGCAGAGCAGCATGTAATGAGTCGCAGCCGAGGGCACGCTGGAATTAATTAGGCTTAAACTTCTGCATGCCGTTAATTATTGCCATGCCTTGGTCTTGCTGCTTTGCTCACGGAATTAATTAGGCTTAAACTTCTTCAGATGTAGGCATTTTTATCCATGTAGGATCGATGGTGTAGCTTGTCAGTTTCTTCAGAGATAGGCATTTTTATTCAAAAAACTGCCACTTCGCATCTTGCGTCGCAAATAAAACTGCCAGGAGCGCATTTGTAGGCTAACTAGTGATCGATCAGTAACTTGTAAACACTGAGTGAACAGAAAATAAGTAACTGTTAATGCATCTCAATGATTCATAGATCATATACAAATATGTAGCCCCAAAAGCAAAGATCAGCCACTTCGGATCTTGTGTCGCAACTAAAACTAACTAGTACGGTTCCCATAAATAAGATCAACATGTTAATGCATCTCAATGATTCACAGATCATATACAAATATGTAGCTCCAAAAGCAAAGATCTAGAAAAACATCTGTTCTTCCTACTAACATGGATGCTTCTCTTGGCCAACATTCAGTACAGACTGAAAGACAAATTTGTTTGTGAAGTCTACAATTCCTCTTGCAAACATAAGTGGTTTCACCAACAGCTGGAACCATGAGAATGAACCACACATAATGGAGGAACATCCACTGCAATATGATTTGGTCTTCTCTCGATCACACCGCGAGACTATTTTCGGATTACAAACTTTAACTTAGGCAAAATTATGCCCATTGTATAATGATACCAAAGCAGTGAAGCACCTAGTGTTGGCCAATAAGTAGTAAAGTACTACTTTTCTGCAGTCCATGAAGTGACTATCCAATCTTTCTGTGTCTATTTTGAAATGGCACTGCATGCAGTACTATACTATTCTCTTGTGCAGTTCAACCAAAATTGCGGACACTTTGGTTGTTTACCAAATAGCAACGGGCAGACATATCTGTCTGCACAAATATCAAGCAGCTAGTAAACATATACCACACCTTGTATTTTCGGTTTAAACATGTCTCTTCCGCTTAGCATCTGTCTTGTTCTGCACTGGACAATCTGATACAACTATGTTTTGCCCTGGACAATTTCATACTGAATTGATTTGCTGGCTCAGAGCAGAAATATAGTGCCTATTCTTCATTAGACCAAGGATATCCATGTTCACAGTGATGGAAGAGGTGAAATCAATACAACCGAAATTGAGCATCCAATCATTGAATCCTGTCCTGCACCTCCAATGTAGGTCCACGCTGCCAATAAATTCACATGCAAACCACTAGTATTACTATCTAATGACAGTACAAAAAGAGTAGCAAAATAGTAGCAAACCATGTACCTTCGTAATGAACAGCTCATAGTGCCACCAATTGGATATAAAGGTTTGGAAAAAACATGCTCCTAATGTTGAACCAGTTGGACTTTTTGTGCAGTTCCTCTAAAATCGAGCATCCCTGTTTGCATAGATATTGAAAGTGTGATTACTCTAAAAGTGGCACTAGTTGAAGCATAGACTCACAAATATAAGCATTCCAATTTCGTAATGGGAAAAGGTAGCAAGACTGTTTCTAACCACCTATTTGAAGGAATAAATAAAGCAACATCGACTGATGTTAGGAAGGCATACATAGTTTTTTCTGAAAAACTGAGCCATTCCTGACCTTTCCTCTTCTTTTAAGCAAATTTTGTGCAGTTCTACTAAAATAAAATGCCATCACCGCCTTGACAATTCAGTGACACTGTACAAAAGGAAATGACTTAACATTACATCATGATGTCATGTATGTAGTCGACGGGCATTAGAGACAAACATACAGACCTCCTCCGATAACATAATGAACATTAATTTTAACAAAGGTGTGACTAGCTTTACCGGGATAATTTGAGTGAACTCTACACCATTTGTTCCTTAATATAAGACGTTTTCGCAGTTCAATTTAAAGTACCCAAACGTCTAGTATTTAGAAAAACAGGTAGTAGTTTTCTTGAGCACATATCTGGGAAAGCTTGCCACACTTTATTTATGTCCATACGCTAATGCAACACCATTCGAATACTACAAATATACACTAATCCAGTGGCTAGTGCAACAGTAGAGTAGTTAGTTTATTACAACATACATTACAATGGTTTTACTGAACAGATTTCAATAAACTCTAGCACTGGAAGGTTTCTATAAGAATTAACAATACAAAATGTAAGGGTAACAAGTTTCAGCATTGGTATACTAGCTGTGCATGAGCATTAAACTAAATCACAAAGTCTGAAGGTAACTAGCATTATTAACTAATGACAATATAAAAAATTGCAAACCATGTACCTCCAAGGTAAATATCATTTTGAACTTGGGGGGGGACCTTAAAAATTGCTATCCCAATCTTGATAATCGATCAAACATAAAAACTTGATCGAACGAATCAAGAGAACAGCTGGAGGAGGAGGTGCCCACTTTTGACCTTTCCTCTTGTCTTCATAATTGTCTGTGTAGTTTAACTAAAATAAAATGACATCAGCACCTTGGCATTTTGGTGACACTGTACAAAAAAATTAATTTATCTCATGAAAGTGAGGTATGTAATCTATAAGCATTAACAGTGCAAAAATCTGAAGGTAGTAACAACTTTCGTCGTTGGTATACTGGCTGTGCAACAACATTAGAATGCCTTAGCTGAACAATCTTTAATACATCCACAATCAACAGCTAAGCCTAAAATAATCCAGTGACATTAAATGGCATTGCTTAAATTTATCGGTGGCATTAGACTGAGAGCGGCATTAGTTAAATGTGGCATCACTGTAGCAGTAGCATTGTTGACTTGACTGCTGGTGTTATACTAACAGCAAAAAAAAGTGGCAATAAGAGCATGGGAGGCCCATTCGGACAGTGGGCGCACCAGTACGATGTACCTCCACGGACGCATCATGGTGAGGGAGGTATGGTTGCCCAGAGCAACAAATATCCAGGCAGCACATGTGGATTACGTCCCATTTTTGTTCTCTTTAGCTACCTTTTTCCTATGCAAGGACAACAAACCAATCGACCTGGTCATTCTCGATTGCGTTGTCATGCCTTTCTATCCTTCTTCAACCAAGAGACACGAGACTCGTTCCATAGCTACTGATTTTCCCCTTTTCAGCCTAGATGCGGGTTCGGTGCCTACTCTCTTGGACAGTACAGTCTCCCTTCCTTTCCTTATTCAACCCAGACATGGATTAGTCTGCATGAAGTAGGGTTTCCTTTAATAGTGCAAATTATGGTTTTCGTCTGTGTGGCCAGCAGAGCAGAGGATAGAAAATTGCGAAGATGGTGGAGTGGAAAAAGATCCACATGCAACGACGTGGCAGATGGGCAATAGAACAAGGTTATGGTTCGAAAAGAGGTAGCATACCTGAGGGTCGGCGGGAAGTGGCTTCTCTCGTGGTCGTCGTCCTCCGCACACACTACGACAGCGAGCCTGGGGACAAAGGCCATCCCGCGCGGGCACTAGGTCTGAGAGGACGACCTTGTCGTCAGTGCGTGACCTCGCACGCCGACGACGAGTGCGTCAACGCTGCACCTCCTTTTCTTCCCCGACGGATCTGTGACCACCGATGAGGAGGGAGAGAGGGGCCCTCTTTTTTAGATCTGGAGACAGGGTGGTAGTGTGAGAAGCAAGTGGGCAGCCCTTAGCAAGAAAGCGCTCAAGCTCCAGCCTATATATCTTTTTTATACTACTAGTACTGGAGGTGGAGTAGTGGTAGAGTAGTTTATATTTTCTCTATGTACAGTACTAGTTAGTCGTGCTTCAAAACTGATAAGCACGCCATTAAAAAAATAAAGGTCGATAACTAATGCGGCACCTTGGACCAACGCGGCCAGATCGCATTTTGCACGAGAAATTACACACCATGTTTCATTGACATGTGGTCCCATTCCAACATATCAGTGAGACGACGGCGAGTAGTAGGAGTATTTCCGAACGGATGTGTAGGCCGGGGCGCCTCTTCGTGAACCGTGGCAAACTCGCAACCGTCCACCGACTCTTCTCATTTCCCTCTTGATTTGGAACTGCTGTCGCACGCTCTTCCTCTCCCTCCTCCATTTTCCTTCAGCCCTTCACCCTTTCTTCTGCCATTGTTCGATCGTCTTCTCCATGGAGGGAACAGGCCTGAAACGACCCCGTTATTCTTGCCCCGATCTGAAAGATGACATGGTGGAGGAACTCATTGATCGGTGCGACGTCATCACCTCGGCTAGCATGGCAGGTTCGTTCAAGACCATTCTCGACTCAACTAATAACATCATTACAAAGAACCCAAGAGTCAAGGAGCGGTTTGATCTCCCCTATCTTCTTCACCGTGACCCTGATGACTGGCGCCGGCACGACGGAGGCCTCGCCCTGTGCTAGTTGATGCCGCTTGATAATGATACATATGATGTTAAGATGCCATCGCTTGAGGGCAAGGCTTGGGCGGGCACAAATGGAGATTGGGTTGTTTACATTGGGTCCAACTGCGAGTGGGAACTTGTGAATGTTTACACTCGTGACCGGGTTCCACTTCCAAAAATCTCAGCAGACTGCCCAGAGGTTGAGCACAAAGGTATTGTACCCACGTTCAAATACGATCATGGTGACTGTCTTCTACGGAAGATAGCAATTTGTCGAGTTCCCAACCGCTCTCGGAATTACAACAACTATCAAGTTGTTGCTATCTTCGACAAGCTTGTTGCCGTCCTTCGTGGTTCGACTCGATGGATATTTCTCAAAAATCAGTTTCTGTACACGGATGAGGAATGTGATGCAATTCAATACGAGGGCCTTGTGTTTGCTGCCACCACTCGTGGCACTGTTTTTGCATGGGATCCTCATAGTTTCGGTACGTTTGTCTTCCACCGTAATTATAACTGTTTCATCCACATGCATGCGGGTTAGCAAGTTTCCCTTTACTAATTAACCTTCTTCTTGTGTTTCCAAGGTCCTATGAACATCCCACCACCTATACTTGAATTTTTTTATAACCAAGGGGGATATGACGATGGTGATGATCACGAGCACGAGGACGAGCAGCGCCCATATACTCTGTGGCGCCTGGCAACTAATTCCGATGGATCACCTCTTCTTGTGTGTACACAGCCCACTGATGATGTTACTGCTAAGGAAGCAGGTGTAGTCTCCCATGGTCGCACTCTCCGGACCTATTCCAACACCCGTTGCATGGTATTCGGGATGGATACTAGTGTGCTAGCGCCAACTCCTTCTCCCTGGTACAGAATTGATAGTCTTGGAGAAAACTCGCTCTTCCTTGGACAAAACTATCCGATGACGGTGAAAGGCGATCCAACTGTTGTTGACACAACATTAACAGTACCATTTATGAGAAGCAATTGTGTCTATACCTCAGACATTTGGGTGGTTCCCTACCCTGGTACTGATATAGTAGGCCGCTTCAGCCTAGATGATCAGTCCTGCGTTGGTTTCCAGATCGACAATCGATGGCCCGTCCCAGAGAATCACTTGTTGTTCAAAGCAAGCGTTTCCAACGCCGAGGAATGGTTGAGTTGAAGTTCATTTCATTGCTTGTTATTTGTTGTGTGGTGAAAACTTTAGTATTTATAATGTATCCTCGTTGTCGATGTGGGTTGATGACCTGCTGTATGTAATAAAATGACATGCCTGTGATAAACTTACTAAATTTATGAATGGCTTTTGAGTCGCTTCTCTGAGTGAGTGGTGCGACGAGGCAAAAAA
This sequence comes from Triticum urartu, assembly GCF_056163025.1. NCBI lineage: Eukaryota > Viridiplantae > Streptophyta > Magnoliopsida > Poales > Poaceae > Triticum > Triticum urartu. The sequence goes on from NC_141875.1 coordinate 271,092,681, forward strand.
ATATTTTCTGAATACATTATTGTACATGCATTGCACAGGTTATCGGATGAGGCCAATCAACAATAGTAGTACACTATTTGTACTAGCTTCACATGCTTCGCGTGTCGGGCGGGTGTTTTTACTGTAGCCATATGTTAATGTGTTCGCTGTACGTAACCAGCACCTGGAATCCTCGATACTAGTACTATATAGTAGGAGTAAGTAGTAGGAGTAGTAGGGTGGCATGGGCAAGAACAAGCATTCACGTCCAGGAGTACGGCACACGCCACCACCACGACATCCATCTGACACCATATTATTTCTTGGAGTCCGTGCTATAGCAATCTCTTCAACCTCGTCGTTTCCCTAACTTCAGCCATCGCGTGGTGGGCGAGGTGGGGGTTTGCCGATAGTCGGTTTCCTTAACTGCGGTCCCACTTGTAAGGCCAACTCCAACGCACGACCCCAAACGGACCACCAATTTGCACGAACTCCAACGATAATTTTGACTAGAAAAGCAAGACCAAAGAAAACAAGAACCACAAGAATACATTTTACTACTCCTGTAAGTTGGATTAGTGCCTTCTCGATGCATTCATTGTTGATCTGCGGAGGCTCGATCGTGCGTGCTTCTTTCTTCTTCGAGTGTAAAGAAGTAAACATTGCTTCCTTGCATCTAGTCTCATGTCTAGCCTCTATTCTAGTAGGAGTATCAACAAGTGCACTAATATCATCTCTAGCCTCTGTGCTAGCTAAAAGTGATAGAACATCTACTAAATTGCGCTCTATCAATATTTGGATGTACTCTTCTTCCCAATACAAAAACTTGCATCCATTCTACTCCCTCAGTTGCACAATACATGCCTTCTATTTGTCAAAATATATATGTATCTAGACATGTTTAAGTATATAGGTACATCCATTTTTGGACAAATGGAAGTCAAGTATTTTGGAACGCAGGGAGTATACAATAAAATTTTTAAGTTAGCACAACTAGTCTAATCCGAGAGCACAACCGAAGATTTGGTCAGGTTCTTCCTCCTTTTGCCGACACGTGGGACATCCAGCATCCAGGTTGTGTCATGAAAGAAAATAGAGTGGTAGTTGAAGCCACGAGATGTGCATCTTGGGTTAAACTGTAACTAGAATCTTACTACTCTTGAGTAACTCCAAAAGTGGCCACCGAAGGTCTTTATTGGATTTGTTTTTCATCACCAGCACGTCGAGGTGAAAGATGTGCAGGTTCAGTGGGTCCTCTTCCGTTTTCACTGACATGTGGGGCCGCATGTGAGCAAACAGATGATGGACACCGCGCGTCCGCTGGCTGGCTGAGAAGAGAGATAGAGGAGGGCTGAGCACGGACTGCAGGAAATTTGTTCTATGTACCTCGATATAGGCTCGATATAGTGGGGTGGCATGGGCCATAACTAGCATTCACGTCTAGCAGTATGGCACACGCTACCCACACGAGTCCCATCCGACACCAATTTTCTTGGAGTCCGTGCTACAGCCATCTCTTCTCCCTCCTGTTTTCTCAGCCATCGCGCGGTGGGCGGGGTGGGTTTTTGCCGATAGTCGATTTGCTCAACTGCGGTCCCACTTGTAAGTGAAAATGTAACACCGCACGCATTCCCGCTTGAGCGGCGTGCCGGACCAACCATGTGGGGGTGCGACGCGAACACGGCAGGCTTTTCCTTTTGAAGTCGTAACTTGTAAAATTTGGTTCTGCTCCATGGCATGACCGGTAGATTGAAAATAATGATTTTTCCTAGAGTAATGAGAAGTTTGGTTCTGGCGCCTTTTCATGCATGGAGTACGTACGAAAATTATGAAGTTGATGCGAAAGGTAAGATAATTACTGTAGTATCATATACTACTACATGGATTTGACGGAAAGATAAAGATCCATACGGATCCATCAACGACATCCTCACGCCCTAGTGTGTCGGGTCACCAACCGACGTGTGAGGAGCAGCGGCGTTGGCGGCGAGCTCAACGTGCTTCTGAACAGTGCCGTCCAAGGTTGCCCTGCGGTCCAAGAAGGCCAGCGTCCTATCATCCTCCTCTTGCATGTAGTATTCCTTGTGGATGATTTGCACGTAGACATGGGTGATTATGTCGATGGTGTCTTGCTACGCCAGGCGCTGCGCGGCGAGCGCGACCTCGAGTGCACATTCTCCGGCGCGACGGCGGGCAGTCGCAGGGCCACCAGTGCGTCGAAGAGGTTGTCACCATAGTGGCCGTTGAGGGTGGAGGGCATCGCAGAGCCTGGGCGGGTCGGCTGGAGGCTTACGTCAAAGTCGTCCGCAAGCTTCTTGACGACAGTGAACTTGTCGAGGAAACGGACGAGGACCTCGTCGAACAAGGAGACAAAGCTGTCGTCCAAGCGGCCCCTCGCGCCGGCGGCCTCAAGCAATACTACCTGGAGACGTTCCTCGGTGCCGGACCGGAGGCCGGCATCGTGGACCATCTGGCACAGCCGGCTGATGCTCGCGCTCATCGCCTCCATGGGTCTAGCTTAGCATCTAGTCAACTGATCTTGCGATTCGAGTGATCACTCTTTCCCTTGGTTAGCGTGCGTAGGTGTGTAGGATTTCGTACTACTCCTTGGCCCTCTACCGCACCTGCCTTTGGCTGTATGATAGGTGTGCCAGCCACCCCTGGGCCCACGTGTTATTCACCCAAAGGCAGTTGCCGTAAGTCGATGAAGCCGCGTCCCCCTCCGTGCCGGTGTAGTATATTCATCTCACCGGACCACTAGTTGGGGCCAAATGAGAGAAGTTTGATGTTTACTTGTTTATTGGTCCCCTTTGCATTTTGCGCCAAGTTTTGACCTTCGATTTAACTAATAAAATGTTAATGCATGTAAACAAAAATGTTGTGTAAGTCACCTTACGAAAACCAAATAATCCCAAAATACTTAGGCATGGTGCATTAACTCCCTCCTTGTTTCTTATTTCGTGACATATCAACCAATGAGAGATGTGGGGCATGCATGCTTTCAATGACTTGAGACTACCGAACATGACATGCAGTGTTTAGTTCATTGCATGTAATCCTATTAGTACTCTAGTTAGCAAAAACATTAAGTTCTCTCTCCGATAGGAATAAAACACCATGTATTTATTTACAGAGGGAGTAGTACATTTTTTGTGACATGCATTACTAGATATTGCTACTCAAATACTAAAATCTAGATGGACGTGGTAGTACTCCTAAATCCAGACGGTGGTGCTACTAGTACTAGTAGTAGTACTACCAATGTAGTAGTAGGAGTAGTAGCACTGCACTACCCGTTGGTCAAATTATTACATGCTGCTCCTCACAGTGAAGTGACAACACCCTCCGCCGGAGATGACACCTGAGTATAGGCGCCGTGTTCGGCATACCATAGTCAGCCTCGCCATCTTCAGTAACTATCATCATGGCTGTAGAGCTAGCCTTCTTACAACTAGTCCTGTTCGACATAATTTCCCATGCGTAGATGCCCGTGCATTGCACGGAACACCAAGATTGGGGGTGGACGGCTCCGGCAGTGGCCATCGCGCCAGATTTTTCCACAACCTTGTAGATGTGATGGGGAGGAGATAAGGCTGATTGTGAGAGAAAAGGAGTTGTTTGTAAATAGGTAACAAGTGCGTGCATCTTTTTGCAAAAATGGAGAAGCTTGGTTTGTATGCGTCAGATCTAGATCCGACGGCTATTGGTGAAAGATGGGAGGCACAACATCATCACCAACTCATGACCTGTTTGATTCACAGGATTTTGAAAACGCAGGAATAGGACACGACAATATTACAAGTTTCAAACTGATATTGCAAATGTTAGGAGTAATGATGCACCTACGAAGAGGGAATTACTAGGAAGTTTACGTAAGAACTTTCGTTACTTTAGGTGGATGCAACATTATGGTACAAACTAAAATCCACCGCCCTGACAAGTCACTAATGGGAAAATAAGTTTTGGAGTCTCTGGCCACTTGATGTTTCAAAAACAAATTCAGCTTCTGCGGAGACTTTGTCATTTAGGCTTAGACGCTTGCGGTCATCAGCACGCCATTCATTGTTGCGCCAGAGAATGCCAAACCTCATTACGTTGAGTACACTTGCCTCCAGAACAAAGAACCTGGCCAATTTAATCTCAGATGTGCGGCCTCGGTAGTCGATCAAATCAATTTATGTAAGATGGAGATCAAGGCATTCGATGAGATTGTTATAGTGCAGCACATTTTTCACTTTCGGGTCTTTTTTATCTGCAAAAGAAGAGAACATATTAGAGCAGCTGGCTGCATAAGATTGCCGTGTCATCAAGAGGTACCAATATCATTCGCTCATACGATAGGGTTGGCTGGCTAGTGATATTTTTTCACTCTCTCACTCTCTCTCTCTATCTCTCTCTCTTTCTGTTTCCTCTCATTTAACTAGGAGCACGTGAAGAGGTTGGGAATTTGTTGCCTTCCACTATGTGGCCGATGCCATATTTCGCAAAAGTATGCCACATAATACGCATCGATGTCAAATCAAAAGATTTTGGCACCGCTCTCGTGATGTGAGAGAGTTGGCACCGCTGTGCACACAAAACCACATGTATAAAAAAATCAATCAAACCTACTACACCAGCCTCTCACTCTCCCAAACAAGTGTTTTTTATTGCCTCGGTCCTCTCTCTCTCCCACGCAGTGTTTTTTCAGTGCGTGGGTTAATTTGGCACCGGAGCAAAGTAGGTGATCCAGATTGGGGCACCAGGTGAGCAATGGAGGGTCATCGATGCCAAATGCATCACAAGTGAATTTGGCACATGTTTTGGCCTACATAGCCCACTTTTGTACTCCCTCCGTCCCAAAATTCTGGTCTTAAATTTGTCTAAATACGGATGTATCTAGCTACATTTTAGTGTTAGATACATCCGTATCTAAACAAATGTAAGAAAAGAATTTTGGGACGGAGGGAATACTACCTCATGAGAATTTTAGTATAAAATTTTGACCATAGATTTACCTAAGAAAATGCCAATGCATGTCACTAAAATTACACCATTTGAAATTATGTTCAAATACGAATCCAATGATATAGTTCTTAGTGACATGCATTAACATTTTGTCAGTTAATCTATGGTCAAATTTTGATAATACAAAATTGGAAGAGTAAACCAGGACGGAGGTAGTACTTGCTCTTAGGGTAACCATAGAGATACTGGAGTAGTCTAAGTTACTTTCCTCTATGACTAGCCTAGGCTACTATAGTAGTACAGCATAAAAACGATGCAGGTGATCACGTGAGAAAAAATACTAAAAATATTTCTTTCGGTGCAGTGCGTAGATGCAGTTTTGAACACTACACTTGTCATCATAATTTAGGAAAATTATGAAAAAAATTGAGCTACGTTGTGATTACCGTTTACTTATAGGAAAGAAGTTTCACCTCGATGAGTAGCTTCTCCGTGCATGGAAAGCATGTTAGGAATCAAACAACTTGATCCAGATTGGGGCCGATAGATTTTAGTGCTAAGATCTTCACTGTGCGCATGGACTGGGTCAAGCTTGTGGGAATCATTTTCTGGAAGACTGTCATAAATACATCAAGAAGAAATTAAAAAATGTGAACTTCAAGAAGACGGAGAAGAAGATGAGTGTTGTACCTGAACGATTACGAATCCAATAAAGAGTTCGGAGAATTTGGCAGACGAGTACACCAACGCTATCAATTTCGGCACGTCAATGACCATGAGTTTTGTTGGACCTTCTAGATCCGATACAAGCAATCTCTCAAGGAAAGGCGCATTCTCAGTGACCATAACGTGGAACAACTGGAGTGATCTCTTACCAATTGATGTCTTGTTGCGGGGCCAGCAAGACACATAAATCCGTCGGAGATTCGTCGAGGCGATGTGGAGGCTAATGAACCCGTGGATCTGCTCAAGACGAAGGTACTCGAGCACAGTACAGCTACGGAGCAGGTGCTCCATTGCCTTCTTCGAGATGACAATGTCGAAGAGGTCAAGCTGCTTGAGTTGAGGGAGAAGAAGGGCGGGTGCGGCATTAATCTGGGGAAGATAGCAGGAGCTGAAGCTGGCGTGGCGCAACGTTGGCGTGAGGCGGAGCGTGGCAGAGAGTGACATCGTCCAGCTTCAAAGCTGAGCTCCTCTAGCTGATCTAGGGCGGGGGATAAGAACCACTCGTCGAACTTGGGTTGGACCTTGCAGTTGGCACTGAACATGCGGATGTCAAGGCGTCTGGCTAGCCCAGGGTGCGATGAAAGGATCTTGGAGACTGCAGCCATGCATTTGCAATCCCCGTCGCAGACGCAGCTGTCGACGGTGAGGTTGAGGGGGATGCAGCATCAGAGGGGGCGCCACCGCCGGGAGAGCAGGGCGGTCCGCACGGCAGATTTTGTGGGGAGGAGGTCGCTGATGACGAGCAGCAAGTCGTCGGGGAGGCTGCTGATGAAGTCCAGGCTCACTGGATGCGGTTTTGGCTCGAGTCGCCTCCGCTTGTTGGCTGCCTCACCGTCCATCTCAACCGGCGGCGATGCCGGTGTACACGTGTGCCGGTGTGTGTTGTGTGCTGGGTGTGCACGAGTGCGTCTTTCTATGCATGCCGCCGCGTAGTGGTGAATTGGGCGCGAGTGCGTCCTTCGCGCGCAAGAAGTTTGTCCTCAATGCGCCCTCAATTTACTAGCGTGTGGGGTGCTACCCCGAGTGGTTTCAACTTTGTTTACTTCACCGCGTGTCAGATGGGCCTCTAGTTTACTTATTTTCACCCACTGCCACATGGGCCAGTACACGAAGATACAGAACACAAGCTGACAAGGCAGCATGTGGATTGGTTGACTGGTCAACTAAACAATATACGGAGCTATACGCTGACACAGTGAGCGTATAATCCGTTGGTATAGAGAGTTCGAGTGAGAGGGGAGGCCCGTGAGAGATAGCAGAGAGAGAGAGAGAGAGAAAGAGCTACTCCCTCTGTTCGATAATGTAGTTCCAAGATTTTTTTAAGTCAAACTTTTGAAACTTTGACAAAGTTTATAAAGAAATTACTTATACCTACAATACCAAAGATAAATGATACTATGAAGTAAGTACATGTTGTGATGAATCTAATGATCGTTCCGGATGTAAATGTTTTTCTCCACATATACCTGGTCAAACTTTTATGAGGTTTGACTTTTCAATACATCCATATGCTTATGGACGTGACAGAGTCCCTAACTAGAGAGAGAGAGAGAAAAGTGTGTGTGCGTGTGTGAAAGAGACATGGACAACGCATGATAAAACTAGAGAAAAAGCATGCGTGTCTTATGCAAACATATCACACATACATCTTCGACAACGGAGGCAAGGTGAGGAGATAGTGTGTGGTTGTTTGGAACCGAGAGAGCAAGACCCCTAGCACGTGGACAAGAGGGGTCTGACAAACAAGGGAGAGAGGTCGAGAGAGACGTCCAGATAAAACGCAGACATAGGGAGGAGAGAGTGTATGTTTGTCATAGAGAGATCCCTTGGAGATCGTGATGGGACTACATGGGTGGGAGATCGAGTGACAAGGTGTGTGCGCGACAGAAGATGCTCGGAGAGATATCGAGATAGACGTATGGATGGAAGAAGACAATACATGTGTTCCTGATGGCTAGTAAGAGATAATCATACTTAGAAGGGGGGAGTGCTTACCCCTATGATGGAGTGAGGGATTATGGTACTTAGGGGGGTGCGTGTCACATGGAGAGAGAACAAGGGCGGAGAGTGTTGGATGGGTTTATATGTATAGCGCGAGCGAGACATGTGTATGTGTGAACCAGGGAGATATAAGGCCAGTTTGGCTGGCGTCCTGAGCATCTTTTCCCTGGCCTGGGGTTGTGGCTGCATTTCATGCACACTTGTTTGGTTGCTACCCTGTGAAAAAGAAAGCCTGCCTGGCCTGGGTTCCCTTACACTTTAATTAGCCTGGCTCAACTCCAGACACTGCAAGTAGCCTGGCCCAGGCGACCGATTTCGAACGCCTGGCCGTGCCTGGTCATGTGGCCATGAGGCTAACATCAACGTGGATGGATATTAGCAGTAAATAATTGATGCATGTATTGATTTATTGGACGTTGATGCTTTGCCTGGCCCAGGCATGAACCAAACGCTTCAGCACCACACAAGCCTGGCCAGGCAGAAATATCTTACATCTCATGTCCACACCAGGCAGTATCGGCCATCAAGGCATGAGGGTCAGGTCACGAACCAAACTGACCAATAAAGTTTGAGAGAGATTGAGGAGCCCCGAGAAGGCTGAGTGGTGCGTCAGATAGCTAATAGAGGGAAAGAGATATTCCATCCGCTCGATAATGCAGTGCATGTAAATTTTTTAGAAGTCAAACTTTGGAAACTTTGGTCAGGTTTACGAAAATGTTATTTATATCTACAATACCAAAGATACATCATACAAAACTACATCTCATGGTGAATCTAATGGTATATGTTTGCCGTACTAGATGTAATTCTTTTTCTCCACGTATATGGTCAAACATTGTGATGTTTGACTTTTCAATAAATCTATATGCTATGGACCGAGGAGAGTGCCTCAGTCGAGACAGATCAAGTGCATGTGAAGGATAATGAGTAAGTGTGCAAAAAGAGTATGTGTGTGAAAGAGAAAGTGACAACAAACGATAAATTAGAGAGAGTGTGTGTTTTTTTGTTTCTTATGCGAACATATCACGCATGCATCTCCGAGATGGAAAAGCGAGGCGTGGAGATACACGAAGATAGCTAGTGTGTGATTGTTTGCAACGGAGAGAGACACCCCTGTAGCACATGTCTAATAGAGGTCTGGCCAACAAGGAACAAAGGTCGAGAGGGACACATGGATGGCATGGACGCATGGGGAGGGAGAGAGGGTGTGTTTGTGATAGAGAGATCCCGTCGAGATCATGAGGGGACTATATGGGTAGGAGATCGAGGGAGTGCGTGCGTGATAGAAAGATGCCCCGAGAGGAATCGAGATAGACCATGCACATGTTTGTGATGGAGACTAAGATTAGCTAGTCATATACATATAGGGGGGACTGCGTGTGCCTACAATTGAGTGGGAGACCATCATACTTGGCTAGCTGGGCATAAGATTGTGTGTGTGCGCATGTGAGATGGAGAGAGAACGAGGGGGAGAGATAGAGTTTTAGATGGGCCTATCGAGTGCGAGTGAGATATGCATGTGTATGTGTGACCCATGTGGATGGAGAGTTTGAGAGAGGGAGGAAGAGCTCCGAGACGACATAGTGGTGCGTGAGAGAGTTACGGGCAAAGAGCCATAGAATTTGTGTGCGTACGATGAGTGCACCCAAGATATGTAGCTTGGACTAGCTAGAGTATCATACATAGTGTGCGAGAGAGACCTATAGATGGTGTATATATGCATGCGAACTAGAAAGACCCCCCCACACACACATACAAAGAGAGAGAGGGAGATGGAGAGAAAGGGAGAGGGACCAACAAGGTTTTTGTGTCGGATGAGTGTGACAGAATTGAAGATTGTCGGCGCGAGAGAGAGAGAGACAGAGAATAGGACTCCGGGAGAGGGGGAGGTTGCGTTTTATGCATCAAAGACTGATATAAACCATGTTTCGATATAAACTTGCATTCAAATATTTAAATTGGAGAACATGTTGTCTGCAATCCACACATGAACGGATATATGCGTATATCAAACAAGTTCATTAATTTGACTTTCAACATGTTCATGGAGTACTATAATACTATACAACATGCTACTTGATTGAGGTGTTCAATTTTGGATTTAGTTCACTATTTTGACCTACTGAACGAGCTATTTCATTGAATCGCGATATTTCATTTTGGGTTTGATTCGTGTTTTTGAGTGGGTCAACTATTTGTCATATAGTAAATCGCTAGCAACGAGCATGTAAAAACACATTACTCCCGAGCATCATCTCTCCATCTAAAAAGAAAGTGGCAAGCTAATATTTCAAAATTTGATCCGAATTGTCTTGGTAAGGTAGACGTGGATGCTCGTTCTCCCAAGATTTGAACGAACCGTTAAACATCCTCTCTGCTCGGCGCAATTCACCCGAGCAAATAAATGGGAGACGCGAAATTACCGTCCTATGTGGGACACGCATCAATTGGCCCGTTGTACATCGAGGGTAGGTTCATAACTTCATCCAAGTGCGCCTTCTCCTCGGCCGAAATGACATGTGCCGAATAATTCGTAAACCACAGTCAGCAAAACACGCTCTCCTTGCTCGAAGTAGCTCGCGCCCACTATTTCAAAACACGCTCTCCTCTCCCGAAATCGCTCATGCCTACTATATTTCAAAACACGCCCTCCTCGCTCGAAATCGCTCCCGCCCACTATTTGGGGAGAAGCAAAGTTACTCTACTATCCCCGACCCTCAGAACACAGACCCAAGCCGAGAAGCTTATAGGCAAGGGTAGAACTGTAACTCCCCCTCACATTTCAGACAAATGCGTCCGTAAGATATGGTTCCACTCCCCTCTCAATCCCCCCCCCCCCGCCCCCCCCATTCATACCTCGTGGGTGCCAAATCACCTTCTCCCCGGGAAGCTCCCTTCCCCGACCCATGAAACCTCAGCCCCACCTCCATGGTGCCCCCACCGCACCAATTTCATAGCCACCCTCCTCCCTAATGCCGGACACGCTGTCCATTTGCCATCATGCAATGGGTCGTGTGCCTCTTACTCCGTGCTGCTGGTGCTGCCTCGACGACGGTGACGTGAACCGTACCGGAGCCGATTCACCCCCGCCGTTGTTCACGGCGCCGGAGCAGCTCAAACTTCGGATCCGTCCAGAGTCCTGGTGCTGCTTCCGTGTAGCCGTCGACCGTCGCGACATCGCTCTTTCCCTGCCGCCGGTCGCCACCGCAATCGCGCCGGCCTCACCGACTCGGCAGCTGGACCTTCCTACTTCACCATGCCGCCAGATAGGTCACACCCTCATCTAAAATCACTTTATTTAGGCATCAGTTGTCTGAATTTTTATTATGGGCCAATCGATTCCCAATGGGAACCAGCACCCCTCGAGGCGGCGGAGCTCCTAGGATGCCGGTTGGCTGGTGTCTAACGTAAGGGTGCGGGGCCGCAAGTTCGCCGCGGAAGCAGCGCTTAGATGGCTATCTTTTAGAGTTGCGTGGGTTGAACGTACTGCCGCCGCCGGATCTGGATGACGGGGAGTCTTTGTGGATTGGCCCGGGGGCGGCGCAACCATGGCAGTGCGGTGGGGCGGGAGCGGGGTTTTGGACGGGGCCACGGACAGTGGAGGAAGGCTGCTCTGCCGTTGGTCGCTGGCTCTTCGGGGAAGATTCCGAACAGTGTCAGCCGGGAGGCACAAGACGACCATCCATCCGGCGTAGATCGGATAGTACCAAAATAATATAAAATCGTGTGACCCCAATTTAGTCTTCAGTCAACAGAAGTGTGACCACTCTCGTACCTTTCTGTTGATCTCTTAGTGTATTTCTTCAGATCAAAGAGATATGTCGTTCTTAACATCATGCGTTATCTGCATCTTCAGACACACCGTCTTCTGACTCACTGCAACTACTCCAACAAGGTAAGCATACACTAGAAGGGAGCTATAGTCCCCACTCAACAGTTCCCTGCATCGAATGCGCGTGCCCGACATGGACAGCCACAACAACTGCAGGGCCATCGACAAGTCAGCACATGATGCTCACTCCTATGGATGGCAGCCAGATAGGGTGTACCCTCATCTTACTTGTGTGCAACAATTATGGCTTTGTTATTCATCTAAGCATGGAAAATAGATCATCACATTTCATTGTATATTCATGCTGATCTCTTACGGGTCTTGTTCAGGAGTTAACGTTGTTCCATAGTTCAGCTAAGATACTTGTTCTTTAGGTAACGATGTTCCATAGTTATCATCCATCAGCCAATGCTATCCCACAGGCTGGTGATTATAGTACTATACCACTTCTAGTATTACCTGTGTTGTTCTTTAATACTTTTGTGTGCCATCAAGTTAATCTTGAGTACAAACGATACATATTCTGTATCTTTCATTTGTGTTCTCCCTTTAGTTTATGAGACCTATTGCTGCTAGTTAACCCCAGTCCTACTATTTATGTCATCTCCTACAGGCACTCATTACATAAATCTAACTACTATTTGTCTTCCATGCATGTCAGATATAATTGCACAGACTGATATATCCACAAGAACCTCACGGAGCAATGTAAAGGCCAATAAACTTGATGTCAGTGATACCCAATATGATGGAACATGTAAAGGCAGTTCTTCAGAAGACTTGCAGAAAGATGATGAATCCTCTTCACCCCACAAGGTCCTTGCTCTAACTTGGCCTGTGATATGTGTACAACATGCATATAATGTCATGGAGTGTATCTACTCTGTTGCAATGCCATGTGCTTAGCATGCTTATCATGCATGTAAATATGTCATGCCTTCCTGTTTTTCAGTACCTATTCCATTCATGATAACATGTTTTCAAATTCATGTACCATCATTCTACTCTATCGCAATGCCATCTGCTTAATTTGGACATCATGCTTCTGAATATCTTATGCATTGTTATTCATCAGTATGTACTTCATCTGTCTACCGTACCATGTTTTTTTTACATTGAAGTGTTGTTCTAGTGCTCTGTTGCAATGCCATCTTATTTTCCCAATCATATACGTTTATGTTGCCTTAGTTATTTCTGTACATATTCCGCTAGCATACAATTTTACATTTAACTAGTGTTTTTTTGCCGTGTTGTCCTATCATATCCCTAGCTCTTACACCATACTCCCTTCGTCCGGATTACATGTTGCCCAAATGGATAAAAAAGGATGTATCTAGAACTGAAATACGCCTAGACCCATCCATTTTTTCGGATGGAGGGAATACATGTCAATATTTCGTGCCTTTCTATTCTTCAGTACCTATTCCATCTGACTGCCGTCGCATGTTTAATAATTAAAGCACCATTCTTCTATACAAGGCATGCAAGGGGAAGACGACTATGTTAGAATCTGAAGGGTTACAAACAAGGCCTTTGCAAAAGATCCAAATGCTAGGAGATAATAAACCAACTCCAGTTTTTATATATACTGCTCCAGCACAGAGAAACCTAACTCCTACTGATAATAAGCAGATTCCAGTGGCCAAAGAACTAGTCCACTCCAGTCCAGCAAAAATATGTCAACTCAATTCTAAGAAGCATGTGCGTATCCTTGTAACATGAAATTGTATAGCATGCTGATCATATTTTCTACATGTTTCTTACCCATCTCTCTTTTAGAAAATAAGCTTAACAGATAGAAGAATTTCTACAATGGTATCGTTTATGAGGAAAGATTCTTGCAGGAATTCTCTGTGCTCCAATGTTGATGTATGTACCCATTGTATATCACTATATTTTTACAACATCATGTAGTTTCTTAATCAGCGTGAATCCAACCTTTATCTGATCTAAATTTAGTTGTAGCAAAATATATGATTAAAGGCCACAATGTTGATTTTTGCAAGGAAAACTGCCTGGTAGTTTTGCATGCTGAGCTGCATGAGTGTACTATCTCATATCAGTCGGTTTGAATACTTTGGTTCTACAGTGGGTTTTTCAGTGTTTTTACGGTGTTGTCATGTCGTATCCCTAGCTCTTACATCATACTCCCTCCGTCCGGATTAAATGTCGCAGAAATGGATAAAACTGGATGTATCTAGAACTGAAATACGCCTAGACCCATCCATTTATTTCTAGATGGAGGGAATACATGTTAATATGTCATGCCTTTCTATTCTTCAGTACCTATTCCATCTCTACTGTAGCATGTTTTATAACTGAATCACCATTCTTCTATATAAGGCATGCAAGGGGAAGACGGCTATGTTAGAATCTGAAGGGTTATAAACCAGGTCTTTGCAAAAGATCCAAATGCCAGGAGATAATAAACAAACTCCATTTTTCATAGATACATCTCCAGCACAGAGAAACCCAACTCCCACTAAAAATAAGCAGATTCCAGTGGCCAAAGGACTAGTCCGCTCCAGTCCAGCAAAAGAATGTCAACTCCATTCTAAGAAGCGTGTGCATATCCTCGCATCATGAAATTTTATAGCATTCTGATCATATTTTCTACATGTTTCTTACCGATCTCTCTTTTAGAAAATAAGGTTAAACGATATAAGAATTCCTCCATTGTGATCGTATTTGAGGAAAATATCTTGCAGGAATTCTCTGTGCTCCAATGATGATGTAAGTACCTGTTGTATATCACTATATTTTTACATCAGCATGTATTTTGTTAATCGGCGTGAATCTAACCTTTATCTGATCTAAAATTAGTTGTAGCAAAATGTTAAAGGCACCAATGTTGATTTTTGTAAGGAAAACTGCCTGGTTGTTTTGCATACTGAGCTGCATGAATGTACTATCTCATATCACGCACATTACTGAATTGTAGTGCTTCTCTGGTTGCCCATTCATTCATAGTGTCAATGTTGCTTTCATATTACCTTACCTGGCTGATGATAGCTGTGCCATATTGTGTTAATTTAGTGTAGGCTAGTTGCCCAAACGTTCGTTGTGTCAATGTTGCTTTCCTATTATCTAACTTGGCCAATGATAGCAATGCTAGTGTGTTAATTTTGTGCAGGCTGCTGAAGATAAGAAGACAAACTCTGAAAATAGCAAGGCAACCCCATTGTTTATTTCCAGTAAATCTAGGCCAGGTAATATGGCAATAACTCATGATTAATCTGTTTGGTTCCCGTCCTAATTTATGTTATGATGCAGTGGTCGAGACACTCTCCACTATCAATAATACAAGCCTGCCAAAATCGCCATCTGAATCTGTTCAGTATCCTCTATCTCGAATGCAACAGAATAAATGTATGTTTGTGAACCAATTAATGGCTGAAGCAATAATGGAAATGGTGGATGAATTAGAGGTGCAGAGTCGTGTGACACAACAACTGATCAATGTTTTCATAGACAGTGTAACAAAGCAGCAAGAACTTGCCCACATGCTTATGGGCGTCATCTGTGCTGAGGTTACAGATTGTGACGTTGTAGATGGTTAGGTTCTGCTCATTTATTTGCACTGGCATCAATCTTTGATTGCCCAGTGGATGTAGTTTCCTGTAATATATGCTGGATGTGCAACGTTATTCCCTGTATTCCGTACCTTTGCTTGATCGGTTTTGGTCTTGTGCATAATTACTCGTCGTAATGGGCTCAAAATATCTAATTTGGCCTAAAGACATGAACGAACTTTAGTGGGCCCATTAAGTTGATGGGTCGTTACTAGGCCGAAAGTTAATGGTCGGCCCTCTTACCTCCCGGGTCGTTAACAGGCCCTTACTAAGTTTGGGCTACATATGGCCCAACTATATTGTAGGCCTTTAGCAGGACGAAAGAGATAGCGGGCTTGTACTGGACCATGAAGAGCATGGGCTGCTAAGAGGCCGAAAGTTAGGTCGTATTGTAAACGGCCCAACTGTGTTGTGGGCCTTTAGCAGGCCGGAAGAGAAATCGGGCTGGTATTGGACCATGAAGGGCATGGGCCGTTAAAAGGCCAAAACTAAGGTCCGACTACAAATGGCCCAGCTCATTTATGGTCCGTTAACAGGCCCAAAGGCACATAGGGCCGGGAATTGGCCCAACACTTAAATGGGTCGCTAAAAGGACAAAACTCAGGTCCGACTACAAATGGCCCAACTAATTTATGGGCCGCCAATAGGCTAAAAGTGACACCGAGCCAGAAATTGGCCCAACACTTAAATGGGCCGCTAAAAGGCCGAAACTGAGGTTCGACAACAAATGGCCCATCAGATTTATGGGCCGTCAACAGGCTGAAAGACACATCGGGCCAGAAATTAGCCCAACATTTAAATGGGTCGCTAAAAGGATGAAAGATGTACATCCTGAAAATTGGCCCATCCATTAAATGGGCCCGTAACAGGACGAAATCTCATCGGGTTGATATTGAGCCCAAATATACAGCGGGCTGTTAATGGGCTCAAACTGACGATGGGCTGCAATGGTGTCAAATCTTTAACGGGCCGTTGACGGGCCGAATTGGCACATCTCGTATGGGCCGTGGGCTTAAATGGACCTGACACAAGTAGGCCTTATATGGCCCGGCCTGCTAATTTTTACTAGGCCGACCTTTTTCACCGAAATGGGCCACTGTTGGGCCATGCCACGTGTCGACCTATCATAGGCGCCTCCTGTCCAATGAGTAGATGACATCTGTCCCAACGGTGATGCAACACGTGTTTCCTTCGGCCAATCAGAATTTTACATGTGGAAATTTCCCATTGGTCAGGGTTGTTAACGCGTTATCGGATCCAAAATCTGACTTGATAGCTTAACGGCGTTCCGCTACCGTGGATGCCACGTGTCGGTCACCCTTGACGAAAGCAGTTCTGTGACGCGCGATTTATCGTCATGGAAGTGGACACTTCCGTGATGATAATTTTGGTAATGTCATGGAACACTTCTACGACAGCACAGGTATGACTATCTTGATTCTGTCATAAAATCGTCATGGATGTACATGCATGACAAAAAACACGACCTACTGTGACAAACACATATCATCACAGAAGTGTATTATTTTTGTAGTGACTACTATAGATGCACCTAGTCCTTCTAAAAGGAAGAGAAAGAAAAATGATAGGACTTTGCATGCTTCTAGTGAACCTGTTGTTGACACAACTGAGAATCCCAATGATATTTCTATTTCTAATGCTGAAACACAATCTGGAAATGAACATGAACCTAGTGAAAATGTTAATGATGATGTTCATGTTGATGCTCAACCTAGTAATGATAGTGATGTAGAAATGGAACCTGCTGTTGATCTTGATAACCCAGAATCAAATAATCAGCGTTATGATAAGAGAGACTTTGTTGCTAGGAAGCACGGTAAAGAAAGAGAACCATGGGTTCAGAAACCCATGTCTTTTCCTCCTAAACCATCCAAGAAAAGGATGATGAGGATTTTGAGTGCTTTGCTGAAATGATTAGACCTATCTTTTTACGTATGCGTTTGACTGATATGCTTAAAATGAATCCTTATGCTAAGTATATGAAGGAAATTGTTACTAATAAAAGAAAGATATCGGAAGATAAAATTTCCACCATGCTTGCTAATTATACTTTTAGGGGTGGAATACCAAAGAAACTTGGAGATCCAGGAGTACCAACTAAACCATGCTCCATTAAAAGAAACTATGTTAAACTGCTTTATGTGATCTTGGAGCTGGTGTTAGTGGTATGCCTCTCTCTTTATATCGTAGACTGGATTTGAATAAGTTGACACCTACTGAAATATCTTTGCAAATGGCTGATAAATCAACTGCTATACATGTCGGTATTTGTGAGGATGTGCCTGTTATGGTTGCAAACATTACTATTTTAATGGACTTTGTTATTCTTGATATTCCCGAGGACGATAATATGTCTATTATTCTTGGAAGACCCTTTTTGAATACTGAAGGGGCTGTTATTGATTGCACCAAAGGAAATGTCACTTTTCATGTTAATGGTAATGAGCATACGATACACTTTCCGAGGAAACAACCTCAAGTCCACAATATCAATTCCATTGGAAAAATTTCAACAATTAGTATTGGAGGTTTTGAATTTCCTCTTCCTACTGTCAAAAGAAATATGATATTCTTATTGTTGGGGACGTGCATATCCCCGTTGAGGTAACATAGTGTTATTCAAAATTTCTCCGGTTTCATGCAATTCGGAATGAGTTTGTTAACAAGACTTGATCAACCTTGTTAGTGGATTCCTTTTGATGAGCATGAGATGGATGAAGTTAGAAAACACAACCTTCTGTACCCTTTTTTTACTTTCTATTATGTATATTAAATAAAGCAAAAATAGTATATCCTGTCTATTTTCTGAATTATCCATGCAACAAAAAAATACCCCCAAAATAAAAGTTCTCCAAATGCCCTGAAATTTAAATATGATTTTTTGGAATATTTGAGAATATCTGGCACTTAGAATACATCAGGGGGAGCAAGCACCTAGCCACGAGGGTCCAGGGCACGCCCACCTCCCTGGGCTCGCCCCCTGCCTCATGGGCCCATGGTGGCTCCCCTCCACTTATTCCAGCAACCACACACTCCTTATTCCTCCCAAAAAAATCACCAACTAGCTCATGCACGAGTTCTAGCTCATCTTGCTGCCATTTTTGATCTCCTAGCTCAATCTGACGCCCCCTATTTGACCGTACACTAATCATACACGCAAACGTGTATGATCAAGATCAGGGACTCACGGGAAGATATCACAACACAACTCTACAAATAAAATAAGTCATATAAGCATCATATTACAAGACAGGGGCCTTGAGGGCTCGAATACAAGAGCTCGATCATAGACGAGTCAGCGGAAGCAACAACATCTGAGTAAAGACATAAGTTAAACAAGTTTACCTTAAGAAGGCTAGCACAAACTGGGATACAGATCGAAAGAGGCGCAGGCCTCCTACGTGGGATCCTCCTAAACTACTCCTGGTCGTCGTCAGCGGGCTGCACGTAGTAGTAGGCACCTCCCGAGTAGTAGTAGTCGTCATCGACGGTGGCGTGTGGCTCCTGGGCTCCAATGTCTGGTCGCAGCAAATGGGTATAGAAAGGGGGAAAAGAGGGAGCAAAGCAACCATGAGTACTCATCCAAAGTACTCGCAAGCAAGGAGCTACACAACATATGTATGCATTGGTATCAAATGGAATAAGGGTATCATATGTGCACTGAACTGCAGAATGCCGGAATAAGAAGGGGATAGCTAATCCTTTCGAAGACTACGCTTCTGGTAACCTCCATCCTGCAGCATGAGAAGAGAGTAGATGGTAAGTTCACCAAGTAGCATCGCAAAGCATAATCCTAACTGATGACCCTCCCCTCGTCGCCCTGTGAGAGAGCGATCACCGGTTGTATCTGGCACATGGAAGGGTGTGGTTTATTAAGCATCCGGTTCTAGTTGTCATAAGGTCAAGGTACAACTCCGGGTCGTCCTTTTACCGAGGGACATGACTATTCGAATAGATCAACTTCCCTGCTAGGGTGCACCACATAACCCAACACGCTCGATCCCATTTGGCCGGACACACTTTCTTGGGTCATGCCCGGCCTTGGAAGATCAACAAGTCCCAGCCCTACCTAGGCACAACAGAGAGGTCAGCATGCCGGTCTAAATCCTATGGCGCAGGGGTCCGGGCCCATCGCCCATTGCACACCTGCACGTTGTGTACGCGGCCGGTGAGCAGACCTAGCCTCCCTTATACAAGAATAGGCGTTCTAGTCCAACCCGGCATGCGCCGCTCAGTCGCTGACGTCATGAAGGCTTCGGCTGATACCACGACGTAGACTGCCCATAACTGTCCCCGCGTAGATGGTTAGTGCGCATAGGCCAGTAGCCAAACTCAGATCAAATACCAAGATCTCGTTAAGCGTGTTATTTTGAAATAACCACGGATGCCGACCAGGGCCAGGCCCACCTCTCTCCTAGGTGGTCTCAAACTACCCTGTCGCTCCGCCTCAAGGTAACAGTCGGGGGCCGTCGGGAACTCAGGCCCACCACTACCTGACTGGAGCCACCTGCCCCTTCAGCCCCATCTCCAACCAATATCACCGGTAATGTAATAGTGTAAAGTATGTAGTATATGCCCGTGGTCACCTCCCGAAGTGATCACGGCCCAGTAGTATTTCATGGCAGACGGACAAGAATGTAGGGCCACTGATGATAATCTAGCATCCTATACTAAGCATTTAGGATTGCAGGTAAGGTATCAACAATTATAGCAACAATGGCAGGCTATGCATCAGAATAGGATTAACGGAAAGCAGTAACATGCTACACTACTCTAAAGCAAGCAGTATAGAGGAGAGTAGGCGATATCTGGTGATCAAGGGGGGGGGGCTTGCCTGGTTGCTCTGGCAGGAGAGAGGCGTCGTCAACACTGAAGTCGTACTGGGTAGCAGCGGCGTCTGTCTCGGTGTCTAGCGAGAGCAGAGGGGGAGGAAACAATAAATATAAAGCAAACAAATGCATAGCGATGCATGACAATGACAAGTAGCGGTGCTAGGGGTTCCCTAATGCGATAAGAGGTGGTACCGGTGAAGGGGGGAAACATTCGGGAAAATATCCCTAGTGTTTCATGTTTTCGGACAGATGAACTGGAGGGGGAAAGTTGCATGTTCGCTATGCTAGGGATGCGTGGCGGACGAACGAGCTGCGTATCCGGGTTCGTCTCATCGTTTTGAGCAACTTTCATGTAGAAAGTATTTTCATCTGAGCTACAGTTTAATTTATATTAATTTTTAAAGTTTTAAATCATTTTCTCATTTATTAATTATTAATTAAATTAACATTATCCAGAATAATGCTTGCTGACGTCGGCATGACGTCAGCGGTCAACATTGACCGTTGACTTGGTCAACCTGACAGGTGGGTCCCACCTGTTAGGGACTGCTTAGCTAATTAACAATAGTTAGTTAGGTTAATTAGTTATTAGGTTAATTAACCTTAATTAGTTAATTTAAATAGAATTAATTAAGTTAATTATTTAGTTAATTAACTGATTAAATAATATTTTTATTTTTAATTTTTTTATATATCTTTTTTTAAAACGTTTTGGGGGGTGGGACCCCCTAGTCAGTGGCCCATAGGGCCAAATGGGCGCTGGGCGATTCGGGCGCAGGGGCGTTGCGGGCGTCAGCCTGTTTGGGCGCCTGCCCGAGCCAAAGGAGGCGCTGGGGCGCCGAGGGATGTGGTGAGATGCGCTGGGCTGGGGTCGCGAGAGGTAGGGGCGGAAGCGGCCGGCACGGCGGTTCGCCGGTAGCTAGGGGAGGAGGCAGCGGTGCGTGTGGCTGCAGGGACCGGGGAGCGAGGCCATGCGCTGGGCGCGGCCGGCGAACGGCGGCAGCAGCGCAGGCGGGAGGAGGGGCGCACAACAGTGAGCAGGGGCCGCGGGACGTGCATGTGGCGGTTGCGGGGCGACCACGCCGACATAGGCAGCGTCGGGCTCGGGGTGCCATTGCGAGCAAGGGAGGAGGAGGAGCTGCCGGGGCCTCACCACGGGGGGAGGTGGTAGGGTCAATGGCAGCGGGGTCGAGGAGGAGTCGAGGAGGCGACGACGGTGGGGCAAATCGATGGCGACGTAGGGGAGGAGCGGCGATGGCGTCCAGCGTGGTTGTCCCGGTCGGCGGCGACGGTCTATCCGAGCGGCATGGCTTGACGTAGGCCGACGAGGGAGAGGCGGGGACGGAGGAGCACGGCATCCGCGAGGTGGTGGCTCAGGCGACGGGGAGGCCTTCGGGCGGCGGCACGACATCGGTGGGGGTTCGGGCGACGGGGTGACGGGAACGGCGTCGAGGGGGTTTCGTCCCCGATCCAGATTTCGATCGGGAGAGGAGGAATGTGGGAGCGAGTGGGGGGAGTGGTGCGTTGGGGGGTTAGGGTTTGGTCGCCCAGGGGTTATGTGGGAGTGGGGGGCGGCCTGGGCCGGCCTGGCTAGCAGCTGGGCCGACTGGCCCAGTGGGGGGGGGGGGTCTCTTTCTCCTTATCTTTCGTTTGTTTTCTATTTGTTCTTTTATTTTTATTTATTCTTTCCTGTTTTATTTTAGTTTCTGTAAAATATATACTTAGCATCTAATTTAGCATTTCAGTTTAGTCCACTGTCACAAAATGTCTAGTCCCCAAATAATTTAGTTTGATAATTTATTAATTAGTAAAGGCATTTAATTATTCGTTTTTGTTACTATTTTATTTTTTTCGGTGCAATTAAATACTTTATAAAAATGTGGATTCTCCACCATAATTATTTATGAAATATTTGGCACATAAAGAACATTTTAGTTTTAATGTTTGAAAACTTTTATTGTTTGCCTTGATTTTGAATTTTGAATTCGAATGGGATTGAATCATCGCGACGTTTACAACAGTAAGAGTGGTGATGTGGCATCATTAGCAGAGGTTACTGTAGCTTGATTATCCGGGCGTCACAATTCTCCTCCACTACAAGAAATCTCGTCCCGAGATTTAAGAGGGGAGTAAGGGGGAAGAATAGGTTACGAAATTCTAACGATTCTTCTCGGTCTTGGTTGCTCTTCTCAAAGTGGTCGATCCATAGCGCTGATGTCTTCATTCCTATGCATCAATGCATAATGATGAGGTTGTTGTCCTTTCTTCAGGAACTCCATCGTACTTACGATAATGATAAGGGGTAACTTTTGAAGAACGGACCTTCAAGGTCAACTATCTGGCAGATAACTCAAGGAATGTGGTAGAAAGAAACTCTCGAATAGATACTTAAGAAATTATCGAGAGTAAAGTAAGAAGGTACCATGAGAAGTTTCCAATGGCAAGCAATCGTTCGATGGCCTAATCAGAAGGTGAAAGGGGTTCAGAGCAACAAGAATAAGTATTGCGTCTGATGCCAAAGTTGATGATCTCTTGGAAGGTGGCTCATGAATTACATATGAGGCCAGGCGTGAGGAACAACCTTGGGTACAGGGGTATAGGAGAGTCAGGTTTCGATCCTGTGGAACTGTGAGTTATGGGCCCACCATGTGGGTTAAAAGTAGAAAGGTGTTGACAGCTTGCATGGTCATGATAGCAAGGCACGTCAGAGAAGAGACTGTCAGATATGTCGGCAACAACTTCGGTACCAAGGGCGAGGGACAAAGAGAACCATTTTCCTG
Organism: Triticum urartu; assembly: GCF_056163025.1. Lineage (NCBI taxonomy): Eukaryota > Viridiplantae > Streptophyta > Magnoliopsida > Poales > Poaceae > Triticum > Triticum urartu. The sequence goes on from NC_141875.1 coordinate 271,115,371, forward strand.
CTCATTGAAACGAGGCGGACCTATAGGGAAAGTTCTCATCCATCGGTGGTTATCGGAATGTCATCAACAATAGTAACAAGGCCTTACCGACGCGGTTGTACGCCAAGGTGTTTACATAAGAAGAAGAATATCACTGCTTAGATCTTATAGATCATAGGAAGGGTTAAACCAAACAATGGAAAGGAAAATGTGATTCTCGGATTATACAGAACAATGGAAAGGAAAATGTGTTTAAACACATATTTCAGGGGTATATCCTTCCCAAGGATAAGTAGAGCATGATATCCATGACAGGATATAATGTAAAAAACTCTTTAGGTAGGGGAGAGAATTTTCATGACATTACCCATACATCGGTGTTTGGATAATTGAGCAAGAAACATTTAGCATTGGGCTTCAAATGTTCTTGTTGAAAATCGGAGTACCACAGACATGCTTCGAGATATGATTGACATGGTCTTCAAGCAAAGGTTGGACTTGGATATACAAAGGATTCATCAGGAACAACTTATAGAATAAGTCTTACAATTTCCTCATGGAAGAATGGTTAACCTTGCTAAAATGGAAACTATAACAATAGGTCCTCCGGCCAAGTGTACTAGGATGACATCACCTTACCGGGCCATGTAAGGGCCAATGTTATGACTGTTGGAAAAATGTTCTAACCATCATATTTGACCGAGATTCAGATCTGATTGGTGTCATAGTACCTCAGACTTAGGATACCTGAGAAGAGAAGGTGCGACACAATTTGACAAGATGACATTGTAAGATTCTCGGGAAAATGAACTATGGAAGCGAGTTCCAAAACAAGGGTTCATCATTAAAACAAGGAGAGGGTGAGGAGGCAGCTGATGAATTTAGTGACAATTCATCGAGATGTCCAAAAGATGGATTTCCACAATTATGTGAACAGGGAGATAACATTTGTCAGATCAAATGATATAATGAGGTATGCTCGAGGAAAACATACCCAATTAAACATTGTTTCAAAGGTGTACCCGAAATATGGGCTTAGGTAGCATGACCGATGTAAGAATGGTGATTCTGCAACCAACACACCAAACTGGAATCATTGTCCAATAACTTTGAAGCAATAGGGTTTCTAGAGATATTAAATTTGCACAACGGAGTTCACTCAACGCGGGGACCAAGTAAAGAATGGTGATGGCGAGAAGGATCACCGTATCACGAATTCTTAAGAGGTGGTGAAATTTTCACAACATTGATGACATAATAGATGGTAATGTTCCAAGGTAAAGAAAACCAATTGCTGGATAGCAAGGAACTGAAGGTATAACACCAAACATGAACAAGCTTGTGTTGGTGGGAAGGCAATAAAGTGGTCGATGATAATAAAATTCATCGAGGGCAAGGATGGTATTTCTCATCATGAATTCAATTGATATCTTGGAAGGGGTCAAAATGTTGATGATTATCATGACACATTTGTCGAGGGGTTTCAAGAAGATGTAACCGATCGGCGATGACATCAAGTCAACGGAATGATGAAGCGAGAAGTTATTGAGACCATAGGTATGAGACAAACTTGAAATCAAGCTTGTCATTCAAGGACAATTGTTATGACGAGGAAGATCGACGTAAGGTTAGCTCACCTCGAAATTTTTGCTCTAGAAAGAAGGACCAGATAGCACAGTTAAAATTGGCATGACAAGGACATAGCCAAGCAGGCTAGGAATGACGTGATCGAGTTCAAACTCGTAAGTCAAGAAGGTTACCAAGATTTGCTTAATCGCGGTGCGGACTTCAGTCAGTTATCGGTGTCTTTGAGTGTTTCATAACTCAGAGCCCGTGAAAAATTGGAATCAGTGAGAATGTAGCACTTTTGAAGAACTCATAAGAAGTATGCTGTCCCATGATAATCTTGAGATACCAGGGGGTAATACTCGACGATAGATCATATTAGAGGTTGGACTAGGATAATGCTCTACAGAAGACAAGTGCTCAAATTTGCACGAGAAATGGAATCAAGGAGAAACATGGTCGGAACCATGTCCACAGATACAAGATGAACTTATAACAAGGGGATAATTATTTTAAGAGAAGCTTCCATGATAAGGTATACATCGTTTCCATGGGCATGAACACATGGTTCAAGGTCGACTCCCACTTCTCCAATGCATAACCTTTAATTCACTTCTCATTTTTGAAGAAGTTGCAGTGTTGAAATTTTATCTGGCGAAGCACCAGAAGAGTATGACTCGTGAAAACTTTCGGGTTCACACGGTTTTAGAGAAGGTATAGGTTCAACCCATCGGGGCATCTTAAAAACATATACCACAAGCTTCAAGAGTAAAAATAACCTGCTCGAAAGTAAAGCATGGTTGACAAAGCAGAGGATACAATTTACCAAAGGCATTTCATACCCACATAAAGGCTCACAAGGTTATTGAATATGAAGGACAGTATCGGATAATAAATTAAACAAAGGATCTGAAAGTCCATAATGGAGCTGATGTGAGCACCAACACACAATCGGAGGAAGAAAACAATGCAAGGGCATTGGCTTATAGAAACAACTGACTAATACAAAGCTCAAACACAAAGGAATTATGATTTCCAAATCAATGGATCAGAAGCAAACGCTCTGATTAAGGATGGATAACTTGAGTAAGCATAGGGGTACAATCGACGACAATTGGATTGGTCAAGATCCAGCTCATGTTTAAAATGACGCCTGAGCCGGAAGGATGAATTCTAGGAACTGGCTGAAGATTGCGAGCAACCGCAACATATTGAATCAATGGACTCAAAATGATAATGACAAAGGATGCCAATAAAATTACTAGACTTATGGGATTAACCATAATGTAGGTAAGCAAGAATTTCAAGAGAAAAAGACTCCTGAGGGTTTTCAGAAGATTGAATGGTATTTTGAAGACTTTTGTGAAACACATGAATCAACTGGGATGGGCAGATACTCACCAAGTGCGAGAAATTATTCGTAGGGTTATTCAGGTGGCAAAGAACTACAAGGCATTAGGCACAAAGTACTCTCCGAACCATAAAGAGAATTTCGGGGTATCTTGTAATAACAAGATCAACTAGGAAGAAAAGTAGGAATGACATGTGTATGTATTTATCCATAGGGATATTTCGGTGGTAGGGAATTGCAAAAGCAACGGGCACAAGGTCTCAAAAGAGTATCGGAGAGTAACTTCGAAATCTTCTGGTGCAGCCGGCGATCATCTGGACTGAAGGGGCTCTCCGGGAGAAAGTGTTTTCGAGAACCTAAAGTTAGATTTTTAGAAAATCATTTAACCCGAATAGAAGAGAGATTAGAATCCCAGAGTATAGACGAGGAATAAAAGATGGTAATACCACCCAATGGCGATGTGGGCCCGTAAGGCACACAACCATGTTAGTAAAACTTTAGCAATGTCTAGACTCGACTTCAGCCAAGGAGTTTGGAAAGGGGATTCCTACATGTAGTCGGCTCTGATGCCAACTTGTGACGCCCCCGATTTGACCATACACTAATCATACATGCAAACGTGTACGATCAAGATCAGGGACTCACGGGAAGATATCACAACACAACTCACCGGCCCACTCTCTTTGGCCCCCTAAACTTTCGGCCCAGCATAAGGCTCATCTGGCCCAAGCTTCCTGCTCTGAGGTGGAAATTACCACCCTCGCTAATAATTGGGCGGTGTTGTGTGCTCGATGCTTACAATGGGGTCATCCAAAGATTCAATGCCTGGCTAGGCTGATTTGCATTAAGTGCTCGGCACCTGATCACAAGGTAAGTAATTGCCCGACTAGGTGTACTTGGCAACAAATTAGACTGGCTAATGCCGTCAAGCCTCATAATATCAAGCTACCCACTATTTTCGTTTCTCCGATCGCTCCTGTTCACAAACGTACCCGCAAACTGACCGTCCGATGCGAGGCCTGCAGTCACTATGGGCACGTGGCAAAATCTTGTCGATCGAAATGGTGGCGTGAGCGTTGGCAATGGATCCCTAAAAATCCTCAACCTACCAAAAATGCCCCTCACGCTTCCACTTCTCCTCGGCTTCCCCAAACGACACCGCCCTGCCTCAGCCATTCGCCACCACTGCCACCCTCGTCACCTCAGTCGCTCTCGATCCGCACCACCACCATGGCAAACTATCCCCTCAATCCGGTGCCGTTCCTCCCGCCCGGTTTCGCCGTTGAACAAGGTCCGGCGGACCGCGTCGTCCGCAGTGCCATGGTGGTCGGGCCTCTTCCGCCGCTCAATCACGACTTTCTCGCCATTGTGGAGACCAGTCATTATGTTCATCTGCATCGCCGCGCCATCATCCACCATGCCATCAGAGGTTTGCTTCATGAGGACCAGCTTTTCACTACTGAAGTTAGCAATCATCCGCTCGGTATAGGAATTTTTGGTTTTCCGGACTCTTTTATCCGAGATACTGCGGTTGCCACTCCATTAGAGCTTGAGGATGAAGATCTGCTCATCACTTTCATCCCTCACAATGAAGCACTAAACCGTCACACCACCTCTTTTGGCCCTGAGATCTGGTTAATGTACTTTGGTTTTCCTTATGATTACCAGACTGACTATTACATCAATAAGTCCCTTGGTGGTATTGGTGCTCTGGTTTCTTGGTACAACCCCCGCCAAGATCGCCGTTTCATGCTGATCAAAGCTAGAGTTCTGCGTCTGAACCTGGTGCCCAAAAGCTTCGTAGTTTGGCAGCTAGGGGGGCTCGTGATTGTTGGACTGTGCAGATCACTATCCTCCGAAGCAATGATTGGAACGGTCTGCTGCCTGAAGTTTTGCCTGCCGGGGAAGAACTCCCACCACCTGATGGCATCCCGCATCCGTAATTTGGCCCAGACCTGTCAGCGGAATAACTGTAGCAACAGCAGGTGTACAATTGGCTTGTGCAGAATGCAGCACCTCCCAATGGCGCTCCAGAAGAACCTGCTGTGCAACAGGATCAGGAGAATGCTGTGTGGGGTGCATGGCCTGCGCCGGCTGCTCCTCCCCTGCCCTAGTTGCCGCCGTATCTTATGAATTTTCAAGCCTGGCTTGCTGCACAGGGTCTGCAAGTGCAAGATGGTCTTGTGCCTGATAATAACATCTCTGACAATGCTATGCAGGCATGGCATGACTCCATCACTTCTTCTGATGAGACTGAGACGGAATCGGACAGCTCTACGTTTGACCTGCTAGTGGTTCCTGCTCAGGTGCCTGCTGTTGCTCCCGTTGCTCCTTTGGTTGATGAATCGCTCATGATTTCAGTTGAACTCCATAACCATGGTCTGCGTTTTGGCCTCTCAGCTCATGGGGATGCTCTCATGGATTTCCTGTTGGCTATTTTCTCTACCCTTCGTCCAATGATGGCTTCTTTTGGGCCTTGGCGCTCTAGCTTGGGTTTGCAGCAGAGCTCCCTCCAGGTGGAGATCCAGGTTTCTTTGTCTGGGGGGAATATTTAGTTCTCACAGGTGGTACGTCAACAGGGACCTGCTTCTGTTTCTGCTATGACTGTACCTGTTCTGCCTGTGCTGCCTCAGACACATTTAGATTTGGACTCTCTGACTGATACACATGTGCCTTCAGCCACGCCGCCTCTGCTTCTTACTTGGGAACCATCTGAATCCCTCGTGGCGCCAAGCAACTCTGTGGTTGAACAATAGGTTGACCATCTTGCTTTCTCAGTACCTTCTGATGTCATCCCTGCTCCAGCTATGTTGAAAACTTCAGGCACCTCAATGGCTATGACAGTCCATGATCAGGGAGGCATGACCACTGCAAATCAAACTCAGAAGAAACGCAAAGGTAAGATGCAAGCTCCTGTTGATACATCCACTCTGCGATGCAGTAACAGGAACAACAAATACGATGGCTTCTGGGTTCCTCAGACTTCTGAGGTTTGTCCTACCAAGTCCAAACTCAAGCCTCGCATAATCCCTTCTGCTGTTGTTGGATCTTCGGAGCTTACTTCTGGAGATGATTCCTCACCTGAGATACTTACTGTTGAAGTTGATGATGCGGCAGCTCCTCTGCCCACATCCATTCCTACTATGCAGGCCATTGGCGTCAATCTCTGCGCGATACCTGCTGAAGAGCTATCTACTTCGGCCTTCTCCGAAGAGTAGTTTGATTTGCTTATCTTTGCTTTTGTCATTACTGAACCTTGCATACCTTTTCAATGCTTTTGCGTAACTGGAACATACTATGCTGGAATGTACGTGGTCTTAATGCGCCCGATAAACACTTAGCGCTTGGCAATGCGATCAATACTAGTGGATGCACGATCGTTTGTTTGCAAGAATCTAAAATGCCTTTCTTTGATGCTGTTGTCTTGAAATCTATTTTCCCTCGGCATTTTGATCAGTTTGCGTACATTCCCTCTCAAGGTGCATCGGGTGGGATAATAACCTTATGGAATAACAGTATCTTTACGGGCCGAGTCTTTTTATCTGAACAGTTTGCATTAGGTGCTGAATTCACCTCCACGCAGTCCAATCACTGTTGGAAGCTCGTTAATGTATATGGCCCTTGTCAGGGTGAGCATCGTGTCACGTTCATAAATTGACTTTTTGATCTGAATATACCCTCTGCTGAAGATTGGTTATTACTAGGCGATTTCAATTACATTCGCTCACCCGACAATCGCAACAAACCAGGTGCAAATGTCCAAGACATGTTCACTTTCAACGACTTTATTTGTGAACAAAACCTAACTGAATTACCCATCAAGGGGCGTGCCTCCACTTGGTCGAATATGCAGCTTCAGCCACTCCTTGAGCAATTCGATTGGTTTTTCACCACGTTGAATTGGACTACCACATTTCCCAACACCCTGGTGAATCCTTTTAGGCAAACCTGTTTCTGACCATACTCCTTATTCTGTGGTCATCCAAACTTCAATCCCAAAAAGCAAACTCTTCAGGTTCGAAACATATTGGCTTTCTCATCCTAGGTTTATGGAGGTTGTTGAACATGCCTGGAACAAACCTATCAGATTCAATAAGAACCATAACTACGCGGCAAGAATCGGGCAAAAGCTCAAGACAGTTCATCATGCTCTCAAACAATGGAGCAAGAAAATCTCTCGCCTTAAACTAGCCATTGAAAACACCAACAAAGCTCTTTTGGAGCTTGACAATATTGAGGATCGTCGAACTCTGACCACACCAGAAAGAAACTTTCGACGCATTCTCAAAAATCACTTGCTCCGGCTTCTGCAATATCAAAAAGACTACTAGAAAAAGATGTGTACAATCAGATGGATTCAGTTTGGTGACGAAAATTCCAAGTTCTTCCAAACCATTGCCACCGAATGCTTCAGAAGAAACTGCATTAGCTCGCTCAAAACCTCTGCTGGAATGGAAATCACTGACCATGCAGGGAAAGAGTCCATTTTATTCGAAGCATTAAAAGAACGAATGGGCCAAGCAAATCCTCAGCCTATGAAATTCAACTTAGAAACCTTGTTGAAGGAGGATGTGGATTTCTCGGATCTCATTGCTCCATTCACTCACAAAGAAATTGATGATGTGGTGTCTGCAATGCCACCCGATCGGACCCCTGGCCCGGATGGCTTTAATGGAGCTTTCTTAAAAGCATGTTGGCCAATCATTAAAAATGATTTTTATCTTCTTCATGATGAGTTTCATCAAGGCGGCCTTAATTTGGAAAGCATTAATGCAGGTTTTATCACTCTGATCCCCAAGGTTAATTCGCCTGAATGTGTTAATGACTTCTGGCCGATCACGCTTCTCAACTGCTGTTTGAAGTTGATCACTAAAATTCTGGCGAATAGACTCCAAAAAATCATACTCCGAATTGTACACCGAAACCAATATGGTTTCCTTCGTGGCAGATCGATCCACGACTGCCTTGCCTGGGCTTTCGAATATATTCATCAGTGTCAGGCCTCCAAACGAGAGATTGTTCTTCTCAAACTTGACTTTGCGAAAGCGTTTGACATGGTCGAGCACTCTGCCATGCTCCTAATTCTGAAGAGCATGGGCTTCCCGCCAAAATGGCTGGCTTGGATGGAGAGCATCCTTCCGTCGGGCAAATCTTCTGTGTTACTGAATGGGGTGCCAGGTAGACAGTTTTTGTGCAAATGTGGGGTACGTCAAGGAGATACGATGTCTCCCCTAATATTCGTCCTTGCCGCTGATCTACTTCAAAGTGCTATCAATGCAGCGCTCCAGCAGGACTTGATCAAACACCCCATCCCTCCTACTGGTGACGCTAAATACCCTGTAATCCAGTACGCCGATGACACAATTATTTTCCTTCTGGCCTGCATGGACCAAGCAGCTAGAATCAAATCAATCCTCGAAGATTATGTCACCTCTATTGGCTTGAAGATCAACTTCCATAAATCCACACTTGTGTCAATTAATACGCCATCAAGCAAGAGCAATGACCTGGCCGACCTTTGTGGATGCACCCAGGCCAGCATGCCCTTTACTTATCTCGGTCTGCCCCTTGGCACCACCCGACCCTCTGTCCTCGATCTGACGTCGTTCATCTGCAAAGCCGAAAGGAAAATCACTGTTGCGATATCCTTAATGTCCTACGCGGGCAAGTTAGCGTTGGTAAACTCGCTCATCACCTCGATGGCTATCTATCCCATGGGAACTCTTCAATTGCCACCAAAGATTCTTGCTCAGCTCGATAAAATCCGCAGACACTACATCTGGAATAAATGCACGACTGATGGTGACAAACATACCTCTTTGGCTGCTTGGGACATGGTGTGTCGACCCAAAAAGTGTGGGGGCTTGGGTGTCCTTGATCTTAAAATTCAAAATGACGCGCTTTTGCTCAAATTCCTGTATAAATTTTACAACCGAATGGATGTCCCCTGGGTTTGGCTCGTCTGGGAAACCTACTATGTTGACTCCATCCCACATGCTTCGGATAGTTGTGGCTCTTTTTGGTGGCGCGACCTAGCAAGTCTTATGCCAGTCTATCGTGGCATTTCTCAGGTCCAAATTAAATGTGGTGCTTCTGTCCTATTCTAGAAAGATAACTGGAACCAGTCCATCTTGGCAGAACAATATCCATGCGCTTTCTCCTACGTTCTTAATGAGGACGTGTCCGTGCAAGGGTTTTAGACTGCCCGCGCCCTTAACGAAACCTTTCATCTACCACTCTCGCTGCAAGGTGATGACGAACCCATGCTCCTCCAAAATGATATGACTGCAGTGACATTGGAAGATCATGATGACGTTTGGACCTATTTTTGGGGATCAACTGTATTCAAAACCACAGCCTACTATCAGTTTGCTTTCCGCGATGTGATTGCTCACGTGGCTTTCAAGTGGCTCTAGAAGACTACATGCATACACAAAATCAATGTTTTTGGCTGGTTTTTACTTCTGGACTGGCTCAACACGAGGAATATGCTCAAGCGGCTACACTACAATATTGGTAACAACTTTGACTGTTTACTTTGCGGGCATCATATCGAAGAAACGGTGGAGCATCTCTTCTTTCACTGCACCTTCAGTAGGGAATCTTGGACCTTGCTACGTATATCTTGGGCTGCACAAGGGGATAGGTTGCAGTTGCTGGAGAACCTAAAGATACAACACCCGCGCAAGATGATCATGGAAGTGTTTCTCACTGCTGCCTGGAGCCTTTGGAAGGAGCAAAATAATAATTATTTTAGACATGTGGCACCCTCCATTTCTTCTTGGTTTAGTAGATTCAAGGAAGACTTTGGCAATATAAGATATAGACTACCTAGTGAAAAGAGACATGTTGTCTCTTCCTTCTTGCAAAGTCTGCCTCAGCATAATTACGGTGGTGTTCTGGTTCTAGCCCCTCCCCCCCCACCCTCACACTCCATTGTAAATATCACCATGTAACTGTTCTTTTGATCATTTATATATACATGCAGTAGGAGCCTTTCCTACTATCTTAACATTCAAAAAAACTCTACAAATAAAATAAGTCATACAAGCATCATATTACAAGCCAGGGGCCTCGAGGGCTCGAATACAAGAGCTTGATCATAGATGAGTCAGCGGAAGCAACAATATCTGAGTACAGACATAAGTTAAAAAAGTTTGCCTTAAGTAGGCTAGCACAAACTGGGATACAGATTGAAAGAGGCACAGGCCTCCTGCCTGGGATCCTCCTAAACTACTCCTGGTCGTCGTCAGCGGGCTGCACGTAGTAGTAGGCACCTCCCGAGTAGTAGTAGTCGTCGTCGACGGTGGCGTCTGGCTCCTGGGCTCCAACGTCTGGTCGTAGCAAACGGGAGAAAAGCAACCGTGAGTACTCATCCAAAGTACTCGCAAGCAAGGAGCTACACTACATATGTATGTATTGGTATCAAATGGAATAAGGGTATCATATGTGGACTGAACTGCAGAATGCCGGAATAAGAGGGGGATAGCTAATCCTTTCGAAGACTACGCTTCTGGTAACCTCCATCTTGTAGCAGGAGAAGAGAGTAGATGGTAAGTTCACCAAGTAGCATCACATAGCATAATCCTAACCGATGATCCTCCCCTCATCGCCCTGTGAGAGAGCGATCACCGTTTGTATCTGGAACTTGGAAGGGTGTGTTTTAATAAATATCCGGTTCTAGTTGTCATAAGGTCAAGGTACAACTCCGGGTCGTCCTTTTATCGAGGGACACGACTATTCGAATAGATCAACTTCCCTACAGGGGTGCACCACATAACCCAACATGCTCGATCCCATTTGGCCGGACACACTTTCCTGGGTCATGCCCGGCCTCGGAAGATCAACACGTTGCAGCCCTACCTAGGCACAACAGAGAGGTCAGCATGCCGGTCTAAATCCTATGGCGCAGGGGTCTGGGCCCATCGCCCATTGCACACCTGCACGTTGCGTACGCGGCCGATGAGCAGACCTGGCCTCCCTTATACAAGAGTAGGCGTTCCAGTCCAACCCGGCACGCGCCGCTCAGTCGCTGACGTCATGAAGGCTTCAGCTGATACCATGACGTCGAGTGCCCATAACTGTCCCCGCGTAGATGGTTAGTGCGTATAGGCGAGTAGCCAAACTCAGATCAAATACCAAGATCTCGTTAAGGGTGTTATTTTGAAATAACCACGGACACCGACCAGGGCCAGGCCCACCTCTCTCCTAGGTGGTCTCAACCTGCCCTGTCGCTCCGCCTCAAGGTAACAGTCGGGGGCCGTCGGGAACTCAGGCCCACCACTACCTGGATGGAGCCACCTGCACCTTCAGCCCCCATCTCCAAACATTATCACCAATAATGTAACAGTGTAAAGTATGTATTATATGCCCGTCATCACCTCCCGAAGTGATCACGGCCCAGTAGTATAGCATGGCAGACGGACAAGAGTGTAGGGCCACTGATGATAATCTAGCATCCTATACTAAGCATTTATGATTGCAGGTAAGGTATCAATAGTTGTAGCAACAATGACAGTCTATGCATCAGAATAGGATTAACAGAAAGCAGGAACATGCTACACTACTCTAATGCAAGCAGTATAGAGGAGAGTAGTCGATATCTGGTGATCAAGGGGGGGGCTTGCCTGGTTGCTCTGGCAGGAGAGAGGGGTTGTCAACACTGAAGTCGTACTGGGTAGCAGCGGCATCGGTCTCGATGTCTAGCGAGAGAAGAGGGGAGGAAACAATAAATATTAAGCAAACAAATGCATAGCAATGCATGACAATGACAAGTAGCGGTGCTAGGGGTGCCCTAACAAGATAAGCGGTGGTACCGGTGAAGGGGGGAAACATCCGGGAAAATATCCCCGTTGTTTCGCGTTTTCGGACAGATGAACTAGAGGGGAAAGTTGCGTGTTTGCTATGCTAGGGATGCGTGGCGGACGAACGGGCTGCGTATCCCGGTTCGTCTCGTCGTTCTGAGCAACTTTCATGTAGAAAGTATTTTCATCTGAGCTACGGTATAATTTATATTAATTTTTAAAGTTTTAAATCATTTTCTAATTTATTAATTATTAATTAAATTAACATTATCCAGAATAGTGCTTGTTGACGTCAACATGACGTCAGCAGTGAACGTTGACCGTTGACCTGGTCAACCTGAGAGGTGGGTCCCACCTGTCAGGGACTGTTTAGCTAATTAACAATAGTTAGTTACATTAATTAGTTATTAGGTTAATTAACCTTAATTAGTTAATTTAAATAGAATTAATTAAGTTAATTATTTACTTAATTAATTGATTAAATACTATTTTATTTTTTATTCTTTTTTTATATATCTTTTTTAAACGTTTTGGGGGGGGGACCCCTAGTCAGTGGCCCATAGGGCCAAATGGGCGCTGGGTGATTCGGGCGCAGGGGCGCTGCGGGCGTCAGCCCGTTTGGGCGCCTGCCTGAGCCAAAGGAGGCGCTGGGGCGCCGGGGTCTGCGGCGAGGTGCGCTGGGTTGGGGTAGCGGGAGGTAGCGGCGGAAGCGGCCGGCGAGGCGATGACGATGGTGGGGCGGATCGATGGCGACACAAGGGAGGAGCGGCGATGGCGTCCAGCGTGGTCGTCCCGGTCGGCGGCGACGGTCTATCCGGGCGGCGTGGCTTGACGTAGGCCGACGAGGGAGAGGCGGGGACGGAGGAGCGCGGCGTCCGTGAGGTGGTGGCTCCGGCAACGGGGAGGCCTTAGGGCGGTGGCACGACATCGGTGGGGGTTCGGGCGACGGGGTGACGGGAACGGCGTCGAGGGGGTTTCGTCCCCGATCCAGATTTGGATCGGGAGAGGGGGAACTTCGGAGCGAGTGGGGGGAGTGGTGCGTTGGGGGTTAGGGTTTGGTCGCCCAGGGGTTATGGGGGAGTGGGGGGCGGCCTGGGCCGGCCTGGCTAGCAGCTGGGCCGACTAGCCCAGTGGGGGGGGGGGGTTCTCTTTCTCCTTTTCTTACTTTTGTTTTCTATTTGTTCTTTTGTTTTTATTTATTCTTTCCTGTTTTACTTTAGTTTCTGTAAAATATATACTGTCCACTGTCACAAAATGTCTAGTCCCCAAATAATTTAGTCTGATAATTTATTAATTAGTAAAGGCATTTAATTATTTGTTTTTGTTACTGTTTTATTTATTTCGATGCAATTAAATACTTTATAAAAATGTGGATTCTCCACCATAATTATTTATGCAAGATTTGGCACATATAGAACATTTTAGTTTTAATGTTTGAAAACTTTTATTGTTTGCCTTGATTTTGAATTTTGAATTCGAACGGGATTGAATCATCGCGATATTTACAATAGTAAGAGTGGTGACTTGGCATCATTAGCAGAGGTTACTGTAGCTTGATTATCCGAGCGTCACACTCAAAGCTCCATTCACAAAACTGCTTTGGGGGATTGTTCTTTGGTATGTGACTCCTCCAATGGTCCAATTCGTTTTTGTTGTAGTGCTTTAGTCATTGCAAATTTCTGCTTCCTAGGTGACCCTGTTCTTGAGCTTGCATGTCAAATTTATATGGTCCCAAGTAGTTCTAATGCATGATATAGTCTCTAGGCACTTGTGGGAGTAGTTGCTATCAATTTTGTTGAGTTTGGTTCACTTTTATTTTGAAGTTACTAAAATTTCAGAAATTTTTGAGAGGAAGAAATATGTTTAGGAAAATGTACCAAGGTGGTTCTTCAAGGAAGGAAGGACCCAGACCCACAATACGCGATGCGGACAATGAACCACCAAGGGACGCTCAAGTGCGGCCTTGTGAATGGCCGTCAGAGGACTTAATGGTTCGAGCAGGAATCAAGGAGGAATTTGAAGCATATGTGCGTAATGCCGATCTTGAGAGCTTCATGGCAGATAAGTGCCGTCAGTACCACTACCTGACTGATTCCTTTGTGAGAAGGTTTGAATTTTCATCATCACGCAATTCTCAAACTGTCCTGTTTGATCTTTATGATAAATCTTACACCATGTACTTAGAAGATTTTAACACTGCTTGTAAACTCCCACAGTGGGGTAATGTGAGTGAACCTTGCAAATCTGAATATAGAGATTTTCTTGCTACTATAACTGTGGAGGAATCTAGAGATGTAACACAAGCCACCATAGGGAGTATTCATTTTCCCGCTATACATTATTTTGCTCTCTTCATAGGAAGATGCATAAGTGGTAAGGATGAGGCATGTCACATGTGCGTGCCAGATCTTAGTGTTCTCAAGAGTGCCGTTTTAGGAGATAGACAATATAACTTGGGGGCTATTGTTGCCCGTAGGTTGCATAATAATAGTATTCATGGAGATTTCTTTGGTGGAATTTATGCAACTCGTATAGCTAACTATCTTCAGATACCCATACGTGGGGATGATATTGAGTTGCCTCCTTCTTATCTAGATTATGATGCTATGGTTCGTCATCAGTTTGTTGAGAGGAACGACCAGTGCCTCCAGTACCGACTAATCTTTGACAGACGACGCACCTATCACGTCGCTCTCCCTGCTCCTACTTTCTTTGACTTTCAGGCAAAGGGGAGATATGTTATAACCAGGGAGGAGGCGAACGAGTATAAGAGGAGGACGGAGACAGCTCGCCTCCAAGCGGCAGCTCATGGGGCAATAGCTGCTGCATCACAGTACGACCCCAACTACAACTTTGGATATCCGCCAGGCTAGCCATGGCAGTAGACCAACTTAGGCCAAAACCCTAAGCTTGGGGGAGTATGTATTTCTAACCGACATTACATTCCTATTCACACACTCATGCTATTTGTCGGTGCTCATACTTTTTCATTGTAATATCCATGCTAGTTTATTTCCCTTTTTATGATTTCTTCTTGTGTGTTTGATAAACCTTAAGAAAAAACCAAAAAAAATTTAGTTGTAGATTTTAGTTAGTTTACTTTCCATGCCTGTAGTAGTAGTAATTAAAAAGAAAACCCAAAAAGATTTCTCGTTCTTCTTTTGCTCGTTGGGAGCTTTCCTGTGTAAATAGTTTTGTTTCTTTTCTTTGGGGGTCGAGAGAGAAGACCATAATGAAAATGTTGAGTGGCTCTCATATGCATTATTGTTGATCTAACAAGAGCCCATATTACCTTGTCTTCTCTCTTGAATTGAATGCTTGCAGACTCCAGCTTAGTCCAATGCACGTGCACTATTATTATTATCCACACCATTCAGTCATGCAAGTGAAAGGCAATAATGATGATTATATCATAAACTTATTGAGATGAGAAAAGATGGTATGAACTCGATCTCTCTTGTTTTTGTAAATATGATTAGTCCATCGTTTCTGATTCAGCCTATTATGAAAGAAACATATTTGCAATGACAGTTAGAGATTGTAGTTGCTTATGTCATGCTTAATTATATAGGAGCTTATAATGGTTTACCTTGCGTGCCAACATGCTATTAAAATGGTTGTCATGTGGTATGATAGGGTGGTATCCTCTTTTGAATGATTCGAGTGTCTTGACTTGGCACATGTTCATGCATGTAGTTGAAACAAAATCAACAGAGCCTCTACGATATTTAAGTTCATGGTGCATTATATCCTACTCATGCTTGCATTCGGTGTTGATTAATTTTAATGCATGTTCATGACTGTTGTCGCTCTCTAGCTGGTCGCTTCCTAGTCTTTTTCTAGCCTTCACTTGTAATAAGCGGGAATACTGCTTGTCCATCCAATTCCATAAACACCAAAGTTATTCCATATGAGTCCACCATACCTACCTATATACGGTATCTACCTGCCGTTCCAAGTAAATCTGTATGTGCCAAACTCTAAACCTTCAAATAAACATTATGTTTTGTATGCTCGAATAGCTCACGTATCAACTAGGGCTGTCAGTATCTTCCATGCTAGGCAGGTTATTCTCAAGAGGAGTAGACTCCGCTCCTCACTCACGAGAAAATGGCTGGCCACCGAGATGCCCAGTCCCATGCTTTATGCAAATCAAATCAAAATAACTGCAAACAAAACTCCCCCGGGACTCTTGTTAGTTGGAGGCACCCGTTGTTTCGGGCAAGCCATGGATTGATGCTTGTTGGTGGAGGGGGAGTATAAATTGTACCATTCTGTTTGGGAACCGCCTATAATGTGTGTAGCATGGAACATATCGAGATCTCTCTGTTGTTATATTGACAATGAAAGTATACCGCTCAAAATATTATTCATATCTATTTCAAAACCGAGCTCTGGCACCTCTACAAATCCTTGCTTCCCTCTACAAAGGGCCTACCTATTTACTTTTATGTTGAGTCATCATCCTCTTATTAAAAAGCACCCGTTGGAGAGCACCTCTGTCATTTTGCATCCATTACTGTTAGTTTCCATTGAGTATGACTGTGACTGGATCTCTTTTACCATGAATTACAATGTCGAGTCAGTCCTTGATCTTTAAAGGTGCTCTGAATTTATGTTTTGCGGTCTCAGAAAGGGCTAGCGAGATACCATCTTGTCATATCATATTATGATTGTTTTGAGAAAGTGTTGTCATCCAAGATTTGTTATTATTGCTCGCCAGCTGATTATGCCACTGATATGAGTAAACATGAGACCTAAATGTTACTGTGAATATGGTTAGTTCATAATCTTTGCTGAAAACTTGAATGATGGCTTTACATATTTACAACAACAAGAGCAAACATAGTTTGTAAAAGTTTTTCTTTATCACTTTCATTTTAACAACTGAATTGCTTGAGGACAAGCAAAGGTTTAAGCTTGGGGGATTTGATACGTCTCCGTTGTATCTACTTTTCCGAACACTTTTGCCCTTGTTTTGGACTCTAACTTGCATGATTTGAATGGAACTAACCCGGACTGACACTATTTTCAGCAGAATTGCCATGGTGTTATTTTTGTGTAGAAATAAAAGTTCTCGGAATGACCTGAAAATCAACGGAGATTATTTTTGGAATATATAAAAATACTGGCGAAACAATCCACGTCAGGGGGCCCACACCCTGTCCACGAGGGTGGGGGGCATGCCTACCCCCCTGGGCGCACCCCCCTACCTCGTGGGCCCCCTGACGCTCCACCGACCTCAACTCCAACTCCATATATTCGTCTTCAGGGAGAAAAAAACCATAGAGAAGGATTCATCATGTTTTACGATACGGAGCCACCACCAAGCCCTAAACTATCTTGGGAGGGCTGATCTGGAGTCCGTTCAGGGCTCCAGAGAGGGGAATCTGTCGCCATCGTCATCATCAACCTTTCTCCATCACCAATTTCATGATACTCACCAACGTGCGTGAGTAATTCCATCGTAGGCTTGCTGGATGGTGATGGGTTGGATGAGATTTATCATGTAATCGAGTTAGTTTTGTTAGGGTTTGATCCCTAGTATCCATTATGTTCTGATATTTATGTTGCTATGACTTTGCTATGCTTAATGCTTGTCACTAGGGCCCGAGTGCCACGATTTCAGATCTGAACCTATTATGTTTTCATGAACATATGTTAGTTCTTGATCCTATCTTGCAAGTCTATATTCACCGACTATGTGTTATGATCCGGCAACCCCAAAGTGACAATAATCAGGACCACTCCCGGTGATGACCGTCGTTTGAGCAGTTCATATATTCGCTATGTGTTAATGCTTTCGTTTGGTACTCTATTAAAAGGAGGCCTTAATATCCCTTAGTCTCCAATAGGACCCCGCTGCCACGAGAGGGTAGGACAAAAGATGTCATGCAAGTTCTTTTCCATAAGCACGTATGACTATATTCGGAATACGTGCCTACATTACATTGATGAACTGGAGCTAGTTCTTTTTCATCCTATGTTATAACTGTTGCACAATCGATCGCATCTGACACAATTCTCCATCACCGATCCAATGCCTACGAGCTTTTCTTATATTGTTCTTCGCTTATTTATTTTTCCGTTGCTATTGTTACAATCACTACAAAACCCAAAAAAATTACTTTTGCTACCGTTACCACTACTATCATATTACTTTGCTACTAAATAGTTTGCTGCAGATATTAAGTTTCCAGGTGCGGTTGAATTGACAACTTAGCTGCTAATACTCGAGAATATTCTTTGGCACCCCTTGTGTCGAATCAATAAATTTGGGTTGAATACTCTACCCTCGAAAACTGTTGCGATCCCCTATACTTGTGGGTTATCAAATATGCATATGGGATGGGGTGTTTCCTCTTCTTGTCTACATGATACACATATTGGATGGAGGACCGACATTGGAGATGGAACCTATGGACCTTAAAGTTGAGGAGCACCACGACATCATGCTTTGGTACAACACCACCCATAACAAATTTCCATCTTATGCATGGATTGACTCACATTATGATTTCCTTGTTGCATCTTATACGTCTGTTATCCATGATATATGAGCTTGTGCAGTTCCTTAGCAAATTTGTTGTGATCTTCCTTGATGACATATTCATACATAATGATCAGATTGACTACCATCTATTGCATGATAACATAATCATATTGAGCATCCATTTCCATGTTCATGCTCTTGATATACCATCTCTCTATGACATCATTTTGCACAATGGTAGAATTTGTAGCTTTGTGCACTATGACATTTACCATACCTTTGTGTGCACAACAAATGAATTTGCTCTCACAAATGCTTTACGTATCATCTATATCTATACTTATACTAATTACAGACTCCCTAATAATTCCCACGTTAATTAGAAATTAGGAACCGTTCATCTGGTGGGACCAAATTATTACGGTTTGGATCTTCCGATAACTCCCTAAACATTACCATGTTAATAAAAAAATCCTAAAAAAACAGATGAAGATCTCAACATGATGCCTCAAAAAAGAGATGAAGATCTCAACATGTGCCCCTCTCTCCCAAGTCCCATTATGCCACGTCTCTCCCTCCCCAATATCACACGATTCTGTTATAAAAACAAATCACGATTCCATCCTACCTGTAGGTCATCAAAAAGAGAAAATATCCCGACTCTCCCAGCCCCATATCTCACGACTCTGCTTCTCTCCTTCCTCTAGGTCATCAAAAGAAAAAGAACAGAAAAACCCGATCTCACAGTCGCCCTCCCCGGCGACGACCAAACGCCCGGTTCTATCAACTCTTCTTTCAGTGGGAAATCGTGGCTTATATTCTGCATCCTGAACCCTACCTCCATCTATGTACCAGTTGAAGTGATGGATAGTGGGTGGAGGAGATAGATGAATAATGCTCAAGATAATCGCCGCTGGTAAGGACCAATCCTTCTATCCGTTCTGATTCTCCTAACCGTTAATCTCGCATAGTTTGATATGTACATGATCCGAGTGTGGTCTGCAACGACATGGATAAGCGAAAATTATGCCATTGCATTGACTTTGATTTGCATTTTTGTTTCTTGGCTTGATGCTGCTGGTTTTGAATTTCAGGTTCTTCGTCAATACCAACAAGACATCATGTGTGGATTGTTGTCGCCCTGATTGATGCTGCTGCTTTTGATTTTCAGGGCCTGCTCACAAACTATAGGCATGCGTAACAACAAGGGAACCTACAGAAGTATCAATCAAATAAGCATCCTCACACAGCTTGGTTCAGTTTTGGGTAACGAAAAAAAACAGATGAAGATCTCAACATGATGCCTCAAAAAAGAGATGAAGATCTCAACATGCGCCCCTCTCTCCCAAGTCCCATTATCCCACATCTCTCCCTCCCCAATATCACACGATTCTGTTATAAAAACAAATCACGATTCCATCCTTCCTGTAGGTCATCAAAAAGAGAAAATATCCCGACTCTCCCAGCCCCATATCTCACGACTCTGCTTCTCTCCTTCCTCTAGGTCATCAAAAGAAAAAGAAAAAAAAACGATCTCACGGTCGCCCTCCCCGGCGACGACCACATGCCCGGTTCTGTCAACTCTTCTTTCAGTGGGAAATCGTGGATTATATTCTGCATCCCGAACCCTACCTCCATCTATGTACCAGTTGCAGTGATGGATAGTGGGTGGAGGAGATAGATGAATAATACTCAAGATAATCGCCGCTGGTAATGACCAATCCTTCTGTCCGTTCTGATTCTCCTAAGCGTTAATCTCGCATAGTTTCATATGTACATGATCCGAGTGTGGTCTGCAATGACATGGGTAAGCGAAAATTATGCCATTGCATTGACGTCGATATGCATTTTTTTTCTTGGCTTGATGCTGTTGGTTTCGAATTTCAGGGTCTTCGTCAATACCAACAAGACATCATGTGTGGATTGTTGTCGCCCTGATTGATGCTGCTGCTTTTGGTTTTCAGGGCCTGCTCACAAACTATAGGCATGCGTAACAACAAGGGAACCTACAGAAGTATCAATCAAATAAGCATCCTCACACAGCTTGGTTCAGTTTTGGGTAACGAAAAAAAACAGATGAAGATCTCAACATGATGCCTCAAAAAAAGAGATGAAGATCTCAACATGCGCCACTCTCTCCCAAGTCCCATTATCCCACATCTCTCCCTCCCCAATATCTCATGATTCTGTTATAAAAACAAATCACGATTCCATCCTTCCTGTAGGTCATCAAAAAGAGAAAATATCCCGACTCTCCCAGCCCCATATCTCACGACTCTGCTTCTCTCCTTCCTCTAGGTCATCAAAAGAAAAAGAAAAAAAACCGATCTCACCGTCGCCCTCCCCGGCGACGACCACACGCCCGGTTCTATCAACTCTTCTTTCAGTGGGAAATCGTGGCTTATATTATGCATCCTGAACCCTACCTCCATCTATGTACCAGTTGCAGTGATGGATAGTGGGTGGAGGAGATAGATGAATAATGCTCAAGATAATCGCCGCTGGTAAGGACCAATACTTCTGTCCGTTCTGATTCTCCTAACCGTTAATCTCGCATAGTTTGATATGTACATGATCCGAGTGTGGTCTGCAACGACATGGGTAAGCCAAAATTTTGCCATTGCATTGACGTCGATATGCATTTATTTTTTCTTGGCTTGATGCTGCTGGTTTCGAATTTCAGGGTCTTCGTCAATACCAACAAGACATCATGTGTGGATTGTTGTCGCCCTGATTGATGCTGCTGCTTTTGATTTTCAAGGCCTGCTCACAAACTATAGGCATGCGTAATAACAAGGGAACCTACAGAAGTATCAATCAAATAAGCATCCTCACACAGCATGGTTCAGTTTTGTGTAACGAAAAAAAACAGATGAAGATCTCAACATGATGCCTCAAAAAAAGAGATGAAGATCTCAACATGCGCCCCTCTCTCCCAAGTCCCATTATCCCACATCTCTCCCTCCCCAATATCACACGATTCTGTTATAAAAACAAATCACGATTCCATCCTTCCTGTAGGTCATCAAAAAGAGAAAATATCCCGACTCTCCCAGCCCCATATCTCACGACTCTGCTTCTCTCCTTCCTCTAGGTCATCAAAAGAAAAAGAAAAAAAAACGATCTCACAGTCGCCCTCCCCGGCGACGACCACATGCCTGGTTCTATCAACTCTTCTTTCAGTGGGAAATCGTGGCTTATATTCTGCATCCCGAACCCTTCCTCCATCTATGTACCAGTTGCAGTGATGGATAGTGGGTGGAGGAGATAGATGAATAATGCTCAAGACAATCGCCGCTGGTAAGGACCAATCCTTCTGTCCGTTCTGATTCTCCTAACCGTTAATCTCGCATAGTTTGATATGTACATGATCCGAGTGTGGTCTGCAACGACATGGGTAAGCGAAAATTATGCCATTGCATTGACTTTGATTTGCATTTTTTTTTCATGGCTTGATGCTGCTGGTTTCGAATTTCAGGGTCTTCGTCAATACCAACAAGACATCATGTGTGGATTGTTGTCGCCCTGATTGATGCTGCTGCTTTTGATTTTCAGGGCCTGCTCACAAACTATAGGCATGCGTAACAACAAGGGAACCTACAGAAGTATCAATCAAATAAGCATCCTCACACAGCTTGGTTCAGTTTTGGGTAACGAATTGATCGTAATGATAGTACGAACGGAAGCAGTTGTGGATGATAACACGATCGAGTAGTTGACTAGCCATGCTACGCTAAGTAAATATTATATAAGATGTCCAACTGGGGGAGGACGGTGTGGCCGACGGCAACTTCGCCTGATGTTCAGTAGCAGCAATCAAGTATAGTTGATAATCCATGGATGTATTGTCTCCTACAGGAATACGAGCATGTCTGCAATTTTGTGTGAGAATACTGAGAATCTACCTAATTTTGCAGCCCACACCTCTCACGTATGCTCTTGGCATGGGGATTCCGCCATAACAAGAAGGGAACCTACAGATTTTTTCCACAAGGTGCTCGATGTGTTCACATGCGGATGAGCAAATCGCTGACTCACGAGGTGAGATGCTGAGGTTCAGATGTAATCATAATAGGATGTTTGACTTTATGACCGGAAAGTACTCACAGGTGGCAGCTCCATGAGTATACATGTACGTGTCTTAAGGCATAAATCAAGTGGGTTTGATCTGCTATATGGATGTGCCACGAATTTGTTGCTTCAAGTAATTTCTTGCTTAATCAGGCGTACGGCTGATACTTTGACCCATAGTGTGATATAAGCGTACACATGTCTTATTTTTTTCCACAGAAGTATAACAACAATTAATACAAAAAAATATATGCTGAAATTCCAATAGTAATTAATATACTGCTAGCTAGAAGGTAATACTTAAAATTAAGCCTTCTGTGCATGCATGATAGGTGACACAGATCTCATGCACGCACAATTATCTCTGTCAAATTCAGGTACACATATATGTGTATTTCCAGTAGCTTGAAATCCCCAGTTTACCAACAGAAGAATATTTAGAAATTAGATCATTTAAAAAATAAGTAAAAAAACCATGCCATCTATAACGGAAAATCAACAACAATCTAAGAAAGAGAAAAAATAGTTTCTTTTGATGTTATCTCTATGTCTTCGGTACCACTTCTTTCCTGGTAGAACTCTTTGATATAATATGATTTTGTTCTGCATGATTGGTTTACTTCTTTATACCATCAAGATTTAGAGATTGGAAAAATAACAAATCATGAATAACAAACATATACCATGTTTAATATTTACTATTTTATGTGTTTTAAAATCAAAAGTATATTTATTGTAAAAAATAGGGATACAACATAAATAAATAGCTAGCCCGTGCAGATGCACGGGTTGACGACTAGTTTTACATAATTTACTAAGCATCTTGTGCCTTGTCACGAACAATATTATCGGACGAACTCATGCTTACATGATGGACACCTTGTGTGCGCTAAGCATCTTTTTGCATGTATACCACTCCGTAGACACCTTGGAGTACTTGGATTGTGCCATGTCTTCAAGTCCATTCAATTACAAGTCTGTCCACAACAACTTTTTCCATATTATTATCCGAGGTCGAATCTTTCCCAAGGGGGTGGGGGAGATGATGCGGATCATCCTATGGTCATCCCCATGTACACTCCAACTATTCCCCAAGCCCCAAGTGCACCTACGATGAGAGCTCAAGCATGTGCCATTGGACATAAGGTGAGATCCCTCCTTGTTAAATTTCCCTTGGACCCACATGAGACATGGCAACTACCTCAAACAAAGAAACTTTGTGTGCTTAGGTACCAAGGAACCAACAAGGAGAAGGAATGGTGCAAGATGGAGATCAAGAGCATGGAGAGGGAATTTCCCAATGCAGAGATAGAGGTACAACTGCCCATGTACCGCCCAACTACCGCCCGAGCGGTACAACCACTTGACTACCGCCCAACTACCGGTCCATCTTCTGTAATTGTGCGGTGCAAGGCCGGTACCACCCCGGTTTGTCCCCGTATCAGCCGTATGACCGGTACACCCGCTCCAACCACCATTACAACCGCTAATGACTTCCGGGAACACCTCCAGGAACTAGTACAAGAGCTCCAGGCGGTACAACCGCTCCCATGGCCAGTACTACCACTCTGCTTGCGCGCAGTAAAAGGTCAATGACCCATGTAACCCCCAACTTACCCCTTGGACTATAAATACTCGTCTCCTAGCTTCGAATTAGGGTTAGCAAAGTGATAGCTCATTTGAGAGATAGAGCCTTGCCCATCCATCCAAATATACTCCACCGAGAGAGACCCCAACCCCTAACGGGAAGACCCTCAAGACCTCCTAATTAAGAAGAACTTGCTACTTGTATCGTCCCTTGTTGATCGTGGATCATGTATCTCTTCGTGATTCGAGGTCTAGCACATGTGTAATCGAATCTTGTTGGTTTGAGTGATTCCTCTCGTGGTTCCCTCATCTTTTCCCCTCATGTTCTTTGTGATCTTCACGGGATCCCCTCCATTTTTTAATGATCGAGCATCTAGGGTTCTACCCTACATCATGCTAGGGTTTGGACATGCCCATTTCAAGTTTCAAAAATTTAAAGATGATGCATGGATGCTTATGCAATGACAGGCAGGAACTAAGCTAGGGCTGTGACATTGTGGCCGGAAGGTCCGTGCGGGGCTGGAAGTTCTTGGGTTGTGGAAATAGATGAATAGGGGAATTTCAGATCGGGGATTTGGGCGGAAAAACTTGGAAAAAAAACCAAATTGGAAGGGAAAAAGGAAAAGTTTGGCTGTGGAGAAGGGTGAGGAAGCTAGATATATGAGCTACACACGCAATCCACAGATCAAATCCAACAAAACATCATCAAACCAACAAATCACAAAAAAATGGGAGGGCTATTTTGTGTGGATTTTATAAATTGGTACAAAAGAGGGAAAAATAGGCTAGAAAACGAAGGGAGAGACTCCAAAGGCGTGATCAACCTCGCTCATGATACCAAGATGATGTAGGGTGGATACCCTAAGGCTGATCTTTCATGACTGGAGTGGATCTCGCGAAGAACACAAAGAACACATGAGGGAAAAACACAAGGGAAACGAGGGGAAAACACTCAAATCAATGGGAAACAGTCACACATGTTCTAGATCCATGAACACAAAGAGTGATATAGGATTCAAATGCAACAAAGGACGATACAAGATGCGGTAGTCCTTCCCGATCCAGGGATGGGGTCTTGAATCCACAAGGGGGATCCTCCCTTGCGAGGTCTTGAATCCACATGGAGGATCTTCTTCGCGGAGGCCTTGGTCTCCAATGGAGTAGAGGTACAAGTGGATGAGCAAAGCTCTAATCTCAAGTGAGCTACAATCTTTCCTAACCCTAAAACGTAGGTAGAAGAAGAGTATTTATAGTCTAGGGAGCGAAAGGGTACATGGGCCTCTACCCGAGCCACTATGCACAGGCAGGGCCGAAAGTTCCGGGCGCTGGAGGTTCCTGGCAAGGTTCTGGGCACGGTCCTGGCTAGACAGAGAGTTGGCACGACACGGTCGAGTATGAGGTATGGCGGCCGGAAGGTCCAGGCAGGCCGGAAGGTCCGGCCAGGTTTCGGGCTAACCAGAGAGTTGGCACGCCCAGGCTCGTCTGGGTCGTCGAAGGCCGGAAGTTCTAGGGCGGCTGGAGGATCCGTGCTTTGGCTGGAAGTTCCGGGCTGAATAGAGAGTTGGCGCTTGTTGCTTCTTCCTCAGCTCTCAACTCCATGGATTGTGTTTATGACTTCGGCAATAGCCATGTCTCACTCGAATGTAAGGGAAGCAGGAAAGATGTCACCTCGGATTGAATAGCACGTCCGCAATATCTTGTCATGGGTCCACTTGGTTCTTGGGTAGTTGGGGTAGTATCCATGGGGATGACCATGGGATGCTCCGCATCAACACTTCTATGATAGCACAGGTTTGACAATCTTGATTCTGTCATAAAATCATCATGGATGTACATGCATGACAGAAAGCATGACCTACTTTTACAAACACATATCATCACGTAAGTGTTTATTTGTAGTGCAATCTCTCTCCAGCGCCATGGCCCCTGGAAAGAAATGGAAGGGTAAAGCGAACACGCCGGGGCCTGGGGCCGCGCTGCTGAAGCCCATGATTCTGAACGAGCAGGGCATGGACAAGGTACATCCGATGACGTCCGGCGCCCTTAATGAGAATGGGATGATGAAGATTTCGTCGGCGTCATGCCCCGTGGACCAGTAGGAGGGCACGACCTTCCCATTCTTCATCGACTCTGTCTTTGCAGGGTTGGTGCCGCCCTTCTCTGACTATTTCAATGCCATACTCAGCCATTACTAAATCCACGTGTTGCACCTGCACGTGAACTCCATTCTCCTCCTCTCTGCCTTCGCCACCCTCTGCGAGGCTTTCCTAGCGGTGATGCCCGAAGAGGAGTGGATGATGAAGAACAGTAGAGATAAGTATTTCCCTCAGTTATGAAACCAAGGTTATTAATCGAGTAGGAGAACCAAGCAACACTATGTAAACAACACTTGCACAGAAACAACAAATACTTGCAACCCAACGCGTAGAGGGGTTGTCAATCCCTCAAGGTTACGAGCAAGATTAAAAGATACTATTTTTTATAGATAGATCTGACAAAAATACAAAAGAAAATAAATAAAAGAAAAATGCAGCAAGGTAATTTTGGTTTTAATATATGATAGAAAATAGACCTGGGGGCCATAGTTTTCACTAGAGGCTTCTCTCGAGAAAATAGCATACGATGGGTAAACAAATAGTTGTTGGGCAATTGACAGAAAAGCTAATAATTATGATGATATCTAAGGCAATGATGATGTATATAGGCGTCATGTCTGAGACAAGTACACTGAAATGATTCTGCATCTACTACTATTACTCCACACATCGACCGCTATCCAGTATGCATCTATTAAGTTCATGATGTAGGCAAAGAAGGGAGTAACGCCTTAAGCAAGATGACATGATGTAGACAAGATAAACTCATGGATGAAATAAATAACCTCTTGTTACCCTTAATAGCAACTATACATGCATGTCATGTCTCTTTCTGTCACTAAGATTGAGCACCGCAAGATCGAACCCATCACAAACCACCTCTTCCCATGGCAAGATAAATAAATCTAGTTGGCCAAACCAAACCAATAAATCAAAGAAGAAATACGAGGCTATAATAATCATGCTTAAAAGATTTCAGAGAAAACTAAAATAATATTCATGGATAGATCTTATCATAAACTCACAATTCGTCGGATCACGCGTCATCAGAGGGGCAGCAAGGATGATGCAGAACCCCTCCGTGATCCTTTCCCCCTCCGGCAGAATGCCGAAAAAGGCCTCTAGGTTGGATCTCGTGGTTCTGGAACTTGCTGCGGTGGAAAAAGTATTTCGTGGACTTCCTCATAGGTTTTGGTATTTTTGAGTATTTATAGAGGAGGAGGTAGGTCAAAAGGTGGCTCTGATGAGGGCATCAATACCATTGTTACACCCATAGCCCATGCTGCTATACATACTGGACTAATTACTAGAGCTTGTGCACACCAATTGAATTACTATGTACTTTCGTTCCTTGGTGACAATTCTAATGTTCATGAGAATATGATGTTGGCTAAATTGGATACATTTGTGTTGATTACTAATGAAGGGCCTATCATGGACAAGAGGGATGAACACTGTAACACCCACGATACGGCTATATCTCCCACGTGTCGGGGCACGACTTAGAGGCATAACCACATGGTAGGTATGTTGCAAGAGGGGTAATCTTTACACATCCCATGTACTGAATAAGAAAGGGATAAAGAGTTGGCTTACAATCGCCACTTCACACAATACATAAATATATCATACATCATCCAGAATACAATCAAGGTCCGACTACGGAACCAAAATAAAGAAAGACAACCCCAAATGCTAGATCCCCGATCGCCCCAACTGGGCTCCTCTACTGATCATCCAGAAAAGAAACATAGTAACGACCCGAATCCTCGTCGAACTCGCACTTGAGTTCGGTAGCGTCCCCTGCACTGGCATCATCGGCACGTGCATCTGTTGGAAGTATCTGTGAGTCATGGGGACTCAGCAATCCCACACCCTCGCGATCAGGACTATTTAAGCTTGAAGGAAAGGGGTAGTGAGGTGGAGCTGCAGCAAGCACTAGCATATATGGTGGCTAACTTACGCAAAAGAGAGAGAGAAGAGAAGCATAGCACGGTCTAGAAGCTAATAGTGATCAAGAAGTGATCCTGAAGCTACTTATGTTCAAGCATAACACGAGACCATGTTCTCTTCCCGGACTCCACCAAAAAGAGACCATCACGGCTATACACGCGGATGATTCATTTTAATTAAGTTAAGTGTCAAGTTTTCTACAACCGGATATTAACAAATTCCCATCTGCCCATAACCGCGGGCATGGCTTTCGAAAGTTCAAAACCCTGCAGGGGTGTCCCAACTTAGCCCATCACAAGCTCTCACAGTCAACGAAGGATATTCCTTCTCCTAGGAAGACCCGACCAGACTCGGAATCCCAGTTACAACACATTTCGATAATGGTAAAACAAGACAAGCAAGACCACCCGCTGTGCCGACAAATCCCGATAGGAGCTGCACATATCTCGTTCTCAGGGCACACCAGATAAGCTAAGCGTACAGGAACCAACATAACCCAAGTTGCCAAGGGATGGTCTCGCACAGTGCTCTAGTTTGGACCAACACTCAGAGGAGCACTGGCCCGGTGGTTTAAAATAAAGTTGACCCATGAGTCCGCAGAACCCAAGGGAAAAGGCTTAGGTGGAAAATGGTAAAACCAAAGTTGGGCCTTGCTGGAGGAGTTTTATTCAAGGCGAACTGTCAAGGGGTTCCCATTATCACCCAACCGTGTAAGGAATGCAAAATCAAGGAACATAACACCGATATGACGGAATCTAGGGCGACAAGAGTGGAAAAAACACCAGGCATAAGGCCGAGCCTTCCACCCTTTACCAAGTACATATATGCATTGAAGTAAACAAGATTTAATAATGATAACCCAACAATATCCATGTTCCAACAAGGAACAAACTTCAACTTCACCTGCAACTAGCAACGCTATAAGAGGGGCTAAGCAAAGCGGTAACATAGCCAAGTGGTAGGAAACGGTGGGTTAGAGGCTTGTCATGGCAAGTGGTACGTATCGCGGCATCGCAATAGAGCGAACAACTAGCAAGCAAAGATAGAAGTGATTTCGAGGGTATGGTCATCTTGCCTGAAAAGTTCTCAGAGTTGACGAAAGCTTGATCCTCGTAAGCGTACTCAACAGGTTCCTCGATCACGTACTCGTATCCCGGCTCTACCCAAAGGAAGAATACAAGCAAAGGGCCAACAACAAAATAATGGTGCAATGCACAAACAACATGATGCAAAACATGGCATGACATGCGGGATGTGATACGCAATGCATATGCGTGCTCCGGAAGGAAAAGAATGATCAAGGCATCAACTTGGCAAACCAAGTGTTCCACTCGAAAGATGAGTTGATTTCTTCCGAAATCAATATGAAGATCACCGGAATCGGATGCACAGTTTGCAAAAAGCAAGCAAAACAAGAATGGCACAACTCAGCAATTAACAGCACGATGACATCTAGAATGCGACAAGAAACTAAGCTACTGCACTCCAAGATAACAATAAAGCACATGGAAGTGATCTACTCAAGATGCTTGACAAAACATGAACACTGAGCTACGGCTAAATCACACTAGAACAGGTTCAAACAAGCATGGAAAAAGTGTAAAAGATATCAGCTTCACAGACTTGGTGGAAAAACTAACATGCCAGAAATTAACCTCAAGAAGCCATGTTTAGAGCAAGCAAACAACATGCTACAAGATCAGATCATAGCAAACAAAGGCATGGCATGAAATTACTAAATGCATAGAACAAAAGTCCCTTACTGAACATGAGCCAAAAAGGCCCAGAAGCTTCGGTGCCACCCATGTAAACATAACAAGTTTCGTTAATAGATTCAGACTTAACAGAAAAATAGAGCATGGCATAAACAGAGTTATGAAGGCATTTTTGCGAGCTCGATTCACTCACCACAAGGAATTTCAAGATAAGATAAGCATAGCATCAGCAAGAAGATATGTTTATGAAGCTAACCATGGAAAAAGCAAGTTCATATCATGCATGGATCAACTACAATAACATGGAAAAATTGATTAACATGTAAACAATCTGCCAGGAATATTTTATAGCAAACGTAGATTAAGATTAAGTCATGCTAGGGTACTCCATAATTTCAAAACGGGGCATGGATGGATAGAGCATAACCATATTTCCAAATCATGCTTACTGAAGCAACTCAAAGTAAGCATGTATCTCACTGTAGCATCTAGTATACATGGCCTAAAAATAAGAGCAGACCAGGGACTTAGCAAAATCCTAAGTCCCTGAAATCAGCAATATCACGAAGGCTACTTTGCATGCTTGTGCTAGCCACCACATTGATCACAAAAATACATGGCAAGAACCCCTGTAAAGATGGCATGCCAAAGATCAAAACACCTATAGAGCACATGACCATATGACGCACACAACAAATGTGACAAAAATGACAAATCATCATAATCTGCTAAATAATAGGAGCTAACATTTTATAGCACTTTTCCATCAGTGATTTGGGCATCAATATGGACTCAAACAAGCATGCCACAATGGAAAAAAATGAAGAGCACATCATGATGAACATTTTGATATATCATGCGCATGAAACGGAGCAGTGGTCATGAAGTTATGATGCAATGAACAGGGGCACAAAATAATGCAGAAAAGGACTTAGACGAAAAATCGGTTCAACCTCTGGGTCTAGATCTAGGGTTTGTTCTTGGCACGGATTACGAAGATCGCCAGGGTTCGTCGTTGGAATTGTCGAAGAAGAGGGAGGCGGTGGTCGCCGAAGTGGATCCGGCCGGCTCCTCGCCGGATCCGGCCAGAGACGGGGTCGGCGGCGAGGTGGCAGAGGAAGGCGCGACGCGGACGGCGGGGAGTGGCGCACGACTGCGGATGGTAAGGCCGACGGCGAGGAGGCACAGGCGCGGCGCGGGCGGCGGAGGAAGGCGCGGGGCGGCGCTGCTCCTCGCGCGGTGGCGCGGGCGGCGAAGAGACGCGCTGGCGGCGGGGCGAGGCTAACGGGCCGCGGGGGCCGGAGGCGGGCCCAGCGGGCTTCGGCGGGGAAGTGGGCGCAGCGCCACTTGGTGTGCCCCGATTGGTCGGGCGGTGGTGGCGGACGCGTCCGGCTCCGCCCGGACGTGTCCAGCGGCGGTGGAGGTTGGAGCTAGGGTTAGACTGCGCAAAAAATCCGGGAGGGGCACATATTTATAGGTAGGAGGAGGTAGGAGTGTCCAAATGGAGTGTAGTTTTCGACCACGCGATCGTGATCCGACGGCGGAGGACATGGAAGTGGTTTGGAAGGGTTATTGGGCCGTTTTTGAGAGGTGTTGGGCTGCAACACACAAGAGGCCTTTCCGGTTACCCGGTTAACCGTTGGAGCATCAAACGGACTCCAAATGGCATGAAATTTGACAGGCGGTCTACCGATGGTGGTCGCTTGCCAACTCTCGGTCCATTCCGAGAACGTTTAACACCTTCTCATGAAAAGAGACAAAAGGAGCACACCAGTGCACGTAGGAGTGTCGGATTGCGAAAACGGACAACGGGGAAAATGCTCGGATGCATGAGACTAACACGAAAGCAAATGCGATGCACATGATGACATGATATGGAATGCATGACATGGACAAAATGCAAAACGAAGAGAGAACCCAACCACGAAGGGAATCTCATAACTTAGATACGAAAATGGCAAGAGTCGGAGTACAAATATAGCAAGTTACATCCAGGGCAATACAAAACTCCACCACTACGAAAGGATCTCGTCCCGAGATCTAGGAATGAAAGAACTCCGGATATTCGGAACAGAGGTGGTCCTCGCATTCCCAAGTGGCTTCTCGGTCGTAATGGTGTTACCACTTCACTTTCAGGAATTTGATAGACTTGTTGTGAGTCTTGCAGTCAGTTTCTTCAAGAATAGCAACGGGATGCTCATGATAAGACAAATCTTCTTGGAGATCAATCTCTTCGAAGTTGATGGTGCGCTCAGGAGTCTTGAAGCACTTCCGAAGCTGTGACACGTGAAACACATCGTGCACGTTTGCGAAGTTGGACGGAAGCTCAAGTTGATAGGCGAGATCGCCTCTTTTTCCAATGATCTTGAAAGGACCCACGTATCTATAGGCAAGCTTTCATTTGATACCGAAGCGACGAGTACCTTTCATTGGAGAGACGCGGAGGTAGATATGGTCTCCTATCTCGAAAGCCAAGTCACGATGCTTGCTATCATAGTAACTCTTCTTGCGGGATTGCGCGGCTTTGAGATTTTCACAGATAACTTTGCACATTTCTGCAGCTTCTGTGATTAAGTCATTGCCAAGAAGTTGGCGTTCACCAGTCTTTGACCAATTAAGAGGAGTACCGCACTTTTTGCCATAGAGAATCTTGAATGGGGCCTTGCGTGAACTCGCTTTGAAGCTGTTGTTGTAGGAGAACTCGGCATATGGAAGACAATCTTCCCACTTCATACCGAAGGAAATGACACAAGCCCTGAGCATATCTTCAAGGATTTGATTGACTCGCTCGACTTGTCCACTAGTTTGAGGATAGAAGGTTGTGCTGAAGCGAATGTTGGTGCCCATGGCCTTCTCGAAGGAGTCACAGAAATTAGAGGTGAAGATGCTTCCACGATCTGAAGATATCAATTGCGGAATTCCATGCAAAGAGACAATCCTAGAGGTGTATAGCTCTGCCAACTGAGCTGCTGTGATAGATTCTTTGATAGGAAGAAAATGAGCCACTTTTGTAAGCTTGTCGGTGACAACGAAGATAGCATCATTTCCACGCTTGGACTTGGGAAATCCAGTTATGAAGTCCATCTCAATATGATCAAACTTCCATTCTGGAATGGCAAGAGGTTGGAGGAGACTAGCTGGCCGTTGGTGTTCTGCTTTCACTCTTCTGCAGACATCACATACATTGATGAATGGAGCAATTTCTCGCTTCATTCTAGTCCACCAATACGACTGCTTGAGGTCATGGTACATCTTCGTACTTCTAGGATGAATGGATAGAAGGGAATTGTGAGCCTCATTCATAATGACTCTCCGTAGATCAACTTTAGGAACCACAACTCGATCCTCGAAGAATAGAGTATCTTTGTCATCAAGGCGATAGCACTTGTATTTGGGTTGACTCTTGGCAATCCCATTTTTCACCTTCTTCACCATGGCATCAAGAAGTTGTGCCTCACGAATTTGATCTTCCAAAGAAGGAGAGACTTGGAGGTTGGCAAGAAAGACTTGAGGAACAGCTTGGAGATTTAGTTTGCGGAAAGCTTCACAAAGGTCTGGTTGGAAGGGATTCAGAATTAAGCTGTTGTAGTAAGCCTTCCTACTCAAAGCATCTACAATGACATTGGCCTTGCCTGGAGTATATTCAATACTCGGATTGTATTCTTGAATCATTTCTACCCAACGAGTCTGCCTGAGGTTGAGGTTGGGTTGAGTGAAGATGTACTTGAGGCTCTTATGATCAGTGAAGATGTCCACTTTCCTTCCCAACAAGAGATGTCTCCACGTTAATAGAGCATGGACAACTGCCGCCAACTCGAGGTCATGAGTGGGGTAGTTCTTTTAGTTGGGCTTCAATAGGTGAGGGGTATAAGCCACTACTTTCTTCTCTTGCATTAACACAGCACCGAGACCTTGCAGGGAGGCATCACAGAAAACTTCGAATGGTTTGGATTCATCAGGAGGAGTCAAAACAGGAGCTGTGACTAACTTCTCTTTGAGGTTGTTGAAGGCCACATCACACTCTGGCGTCCAGACATACTTGACATGCTTCTGGAGAAGGCTGGAAATAGGCTTTGCGATCTTAGAGAAATTCTCAATGAATCTTCGACAATAGCTTGCAAGCCCAAGAAAGCTGTGTAACTGTTTGACATTTTGAGGTGGTTCCCAATTCACAATTATAGACACCTTCTCATGATTAACAACTATGCCCTTGGCTGAGATGATATGGCCAAGGTGTAGAACCTCATCAAGCCAGAACTCACACTTTGAAAACTTCGCATACAATTGATGCTCTCTGAGTTTGTCGAGTACCAATCTCAAATGCTTGGCATGATCCTCCTTGTTCTTCGAAAAGACCAAAATAGCATCGAGATACACCAAGAAGAAATCATTTGTGTAAGGGTTGAAGATGAAGTTCATCATGCGAGAGAACGTTGGAGGAGCATTGACAAGGCCGAAAGACATGCACTACTAGGAAAAGGGCTATAGATAATATGGACACTAATGGCGCACCAGACATGTGGTGCGCCACTACTATATAACAGTGGCGCACCACACCAATGATGCGCCACTACTAACATATTTTTTCCAAAAATACTAATGGCGCACCAGGTAATAATGCGCCATTACTAGTTTAACTAGTAATGGCGCACCACTCACCACGTGCGCCACTACTGTCATTTTTTTGCAAAACTACAAATGGCGCACCACAAGCTAGTGCGCCATTAGTAACCCGGGTTACTAATGGCGCATTTGTGGGTGGTGCGCCGTTAGTAACCTGGGACCAGCTAGATATTTTGGATAGCCACACCTACACACTCACTTTCCCCACTTCATTCTCTCCATCTCCTCCTCCAAGCTTGTCTCGTCTGCCTCCTCCTCCTCACCTCATTTGCACCATAGATTCATCCAAATTAAGTGGTTAAATTACCTTTTTTTTGATAGGTAAGTAAGGGGAAAGCTATCTTTATGTTGTAGATCTACTTTTTTTCTCCCTCCAACAACGTGCACATGCATTTTTTATGGCCTAGCTAGATCTATGTATGTTTGTGGTGTTGCATATGTTTGTGGTGTTGCATATATGTTTGTGTTTGCAGGTACCGGTATTTGAAATGCGATAGTTGCCAATATTTTGCCGGAATGTTGATTCATTTCTGTTTCGGCGAGAATTTTGGCACTATGCATTCTTTTTGGTCCTATTTTTATGGAAAGTCATGCCAAAAAATTTCTTGGTTCTAAAATATCATTTTTCTCTACCCCGCAGGTGACCATGGTCCGCACGATGACCGAAGGCATCGTGAATAGGTTGTTGAGCTCCGCGAAGGCTGAGATGCTTCAAAATAACGAGACAGAGATAAGATGTCCGTGTTGAAGATGCAAGCTGAAGAGCCTTATTGCTGACCCGGATTCTGGGTAGGTGGAGGACCACCTGCTCTTGCATGGTTTCATGGATGGCTATAGGTGGCAAGGTGATGAAGATGACTATGAAGTCGTCCATGGGGGCCGGGCAAGAGAACCACCGCGACGAGTGCGGGCGAGAAGACGAAGAATCTCCAGGACATGATCACGACGGTGATGCTGTACACAGTCATCATGTAGAAGATGTTAGATATGATGATGAGGAAGATGAAGATGCCGGAGCAGACGACGATGGACCATCGATGGACTGGGTGCAGGACCCTCATATTCAAGAACTGCTTCTCAAGCAGACGGATAACACAAGAGATGCCGCCCGAGAGAAAGCCAAGCTGGGTCAACTGGAGATAGACGTGGTTACTCCATTGTATGAAGGAGCAGGCCTGAGGATACCTGCCTGAAAGTAACGCTCATGGCTCTGGAGATGAAGGTAAAACACAAAATGACCGATGCATGCTTCGACGAGAACATGTCATTCTGGCACGAACGTCTTCCCAAGGGGAACAAGTGCCTGACCAGTTTTGAGGAGGCGAAGAAAATCGTGTGTCCTCTGGATTTACCGCATGTGAAATACCATGTGTGCATGAACAATTGCATCATTTATCGGGACGAGCACGCGGAGTCTACCATATGTTCGGTGTGCGGCGTCACTTGATACAAGAAGAGGAAGAAAGCTCCTCGAAAAGTGGTGTGGTACTTTCCGATCACTCCTTGTCTGCAGTGGTATTTCGCGGAACCTAAGCTAGCAAAGCTCCTGCGTTGGCCCGCGGATAGGGAGGAGAAGAAGCGAGAAGATGACGGAAATGATCCAGAGATAAATCAAAAAGACAAGATGTTGAGTCACCCTAAGGATGCGAGTCAGTGGCAAGCGTTGAACTTCGAACACCCAGAATTTGGGGACGATCCAAGGAACATCGTGCTGGGCGCGAGCACCGATGGAGTCAGTCCATTTGGTAGCCAGAGAAGCACACATAGCACCTAGCCTGTGTTTGTGTGGATGTACAACCTCTCCCCATGGTTGTGCATGAAGAGGAAGTACATTCACATGAGTATGCTAATTGAAGGGACGAAACAACCAGGGAGCGACATCAATCTGTATCTGGGGCTGCTGAAAGAGGAGCTAGACATGTTGTGGAAAACGCCAGCCAATACGTGGGACGCCGCAGAGAAAGAATATTTCCCTATGAGAGCCGCACTGCTCACGACGGTGCACGACTATCTCGGTTACGGATATCTCGTGGGGCAGGTGGTCCACGGATTTTCTGGATGCGTCAGGTGCATGGATGACACAACGTAGGGCCAGCTAGATAAAGATCCCGGGTCTTTGAAAACCGTGTTCATGGGACATCGAAGGTGGCTTCGCTACGATGACCCATGGAGAAAACGCAAGGATCTGTTCGATGGTGAAACCGAACCCCGAAGACGCCCGCGTACGAGGAGCGGCGAGGAAATAGATGAGCTATTGAAGAATTGGAAAGATTGCCCACTGCCGGGAAAGAAGCAAAAGGCGCTAGAGCCGGGAAAGAAGCGAAAGGCGCCAGAGCCGCTGCTGAAGTTATGGAAAACGAGTTCTGTTTTCTGGGACTTGCCGTACTGGAAGATCCACCATGTGCCTCACAGCCTTGATTTCATGCATATCACGAAGAACGTGTGCGAGAGTCTGCTTGGTACCCTGCTCAACATGCCAGAGAGGACCAAAGATGGGCCGAAAGCAAGGGAAGACTTGAAATCAATGGGCATCAGGGAGGAGCTTCACGCTAATGATGATGTTGATGATGATGAGGCGAAGCAGGACACAGAAAGTTGTCGCAAAGGCAAAAAGGCCAAGAAGACCGGAAATGACTACCCTCCCGCGTGCTTCACTCTATGTCAGGAGGAGATCGAGCAGTTTTTCACCTGCCTCGTAGGAGTAAAACTTCCTTACGGTTACGCGGGGAAGATAAGCAGATACCTAGACCCAGCGAAGCAGAAGTTCAGAGGGATGAAGTCTCACGACTGTCACGTGCTGATGACGCAGATACTTCTAGTTGAAATCCGTGGGATCATGGACGCGCACGTTCGTGAAATGCTATTTGGCCTATGCAACTTTTTCGACGTCATCTCTCGGAAGTCGGTTGGCGTGACGCAACTCAGAAGGCTACAGGAAGAGATCGTGGTGATACTATGCGAGCTTGAGATGTACTTCCCACCCGCATTCTTCGACGTTATGGTGCATCTGCTGGTCCATATCGTGGAGGATATCATCCAACTAGGGCTGACGTTCCTACACAGCATGATGCCATTCGAAAGGATGAATGGTGTCATCAAAGGATACGTTCACAACATGTCACGTCCATAGGAAACCATAGACAGGGGCTTTCTGACCGAAGAGTGCATCTCCTACTACACGAATTATCTAGGCATCGAGAACCCCGTTGGTCTACCCGTCAACAAGCACCTCGGCAGGCTCGCTGGATGGGGGTCACCGTGAGGGTGCCGCGAAATGCATGTTGACTTCGAGGGTCAAACCTAGTCGCGCTACAACACATAGACGTGGTCGATCCTTGGGTGGTAGAGCAAAAAACCTTTATTGAGAAGACATACAATGACCGAGGCCAACAGAGGACGGAAGGAGATATAATCAAAGAGCACAACTCATGTTTCACGCGTTGGTTCAAGGAGAAGCTTCTATCGTACCCTTTAGATGAGGATTCTTCCGCGGAAGAAAAACTCATATTCGCCTTGTCACAGGGCGCCGAGCACAACCTGATGACCTATGAGGCGTACGATATCAACGGCTACCCATTCTACACCGAGGACAATGACATGAAGAGCGATGGTTATGAGAACTCCGGGGTAACGATGGAATCCTACACTGGTAACGACAAGGACAGATACTATGGAAGGATCAAGGAGATCTGGGAGCTGAGCTACGCTGGAGAGAAGGTCCCGATGTTCCATGTCACATGGGCCAAGAGCGTCCTAAAAGAAGACCGGTATTTCACCACCATGGTTATACCCGAAGCCAAATCCAAGACCGCGGGCGCAAACGTCACCGTGAAAAATGAGCCATGGGTACTGGCTTCCCAAGTGGACCAATGCTTCTTCATTACCGACCTGTCAAAGCCCAGTCGTGTTGTCATGAGGAGAGGCAAAAGGAACATCATCGGAATGGATGGAGTCGCCAATGAGCAAGACTTCGACAAGTACGGCGACCCGAAGATGGAACATGACGACGACGATGAAGTGCCATACACCACAAGAAGAAGCAGGACCACCCTACCTAAAGGACGTCCGTTCCACAGAAGAACTCCATTTGGAAAGAGAAGGGCAAGAAGATTGTGAACAGATAGCTAGCTAAGACCGATTGTATTTAAATTGTACCCTTCATTTCTCGATTGTATTTCGACATATTGAAATGATATTTTTTCTATTCTAGTGTCCTCCATCTCGATCGCTATCCCCCCTCGCCAGATCCCCCTCGCCGCCGAGCACCCCCCGCACCCTCCCCCGCTCCACCGCCGCCGACGACCCCCTGCACCCTCCCCCGCTCCGCCGCCGCCGACCCCCTGCACCCTCCCCCGCTCCGCCGCCGCCGACCCCCTGCACCCTTCCCCCGCTCCATCGCCGACGACGACCCCCCGCACCCTCCCCCGCTCCACGGCCGCCGACGACCCCCCGCACCCTCCCCCGCTCCACCGCCGCCGACGACCACCCACCCCCTCCCTCCCCCTGAGCGAGACCTAGGGTTCAAGACGCCGCTGCTGGCCCTCCGCTAGGCAACAAAAAATCCTAAAAAAATACTAATGGCACACCTCTAGGGGGTGCGCCAGTGCTATCCAAAAAAAGATTACTAATAGTGCACCTTTAGGTGGTGTGCCATTGCTATCCCAAAAAAAAGATTACTAATGGCGCACCTCTAGGGGGTGCGCCATTGCTATCCAAAAAAACATTTCTAATGGCACACCACTAGGGGGTGCGCCATTGCTAAGCCTCCCCCCTCGCCAACCCCCTTTCTTCCCCCAATCCCCCCACCCCAACCATACTGCGCCGACCCATCTCGCCCCTCGCCTCTCGCCACCGATGCCGATCCCCTTCCACCCACCAGCGACCTCGCTCCCGGGCTCTGCCGCCCCCTCCCACCCCCTCACTCGCCTTCCCAGCCCTCCAAACCCTAGAAACACGCGGCGCCCAGACCCACTACACTGCCCCAACCGAGACCCACTACTCCGCCCCACCAGAGACTTGGAGCCTCGGAGCCCAGACCCACTGCGCCGCCCCGCCGGAGACTTGGAGCCTCGGAGACCCACTGCGCCACCCCGCCGGAGACCCACTGCACCGCCCCACCCACTGCGTCGTCTTCGCTCCGGCCACCACCTCATCATTGTCAGGTAATCCCTCTCTCCTCCCTCCCGGCCATGCCCTGCCGGCCATGTGCTCTTCATCTCTATTTTGCTAGGTTTAGGTCAAATCCCTCTCGAATTTAGGTCAAATTAGGTTCAAATCCCTCTCAAATTTAGGTCAAATTAGTTTTAGCAACAAGAATTCAGGAAGCTTGCTTGAGTTTGTGTCCTTTAATGTGTAAATTTGCAGTTCTAGCCACTGTTTGTAGTTGTAGCCACTCCTTGCTGCTAGTTCCTCAAGGAGTTCTGCTCAAAATTAGCTCAACAAGTTGCTCAAATTTTATGTAGTCAAGCTTGCAAATTGGATTTGCTGTAGTCAACCTATTAATATTTGTCAGTTTTGAAAATTCGGTTTATTCAGTTACTGAAAATTCAGTTAATTCAGTTAGGCACACAAATTTCAGAACTTTGGTTTGCCGTAGTACTTGGTGTTTGTAGAAAACCAGGAGCGTCAATGTGCCATAGTACTTGATGTTCACTTTTTTTGCTATCTAACTTGAGTGTCATTATTTTGTTTGCACTTGTTCTTATATGGGTGAAACTTCACTTGTTTTTAGGCTAGTGCAGGGTGTTGCTTTATTCTGTAAAGATGATGAACATCTTTTACAGAAAACAATTTGTGTGCTAAACAAAGGTTAGGTTCAGAGATAGTGCTACATTGTTGATATTTACTCCTTTTGATGTAGTAAATTTATTGACTGGTGTTTATCTTACCCTGTTCCATTGAGTAGTAAATCATTATTGGCTTGTATAGATGTCAGCATGCTCCCGTTCTACTCATTTTGGAGAACATGTTCTTCACTTCTAAGAGTTGTTGTATTGAATGGTAGTTCTCATCCATTGGGGTTTTGATTGACATGGAACATTTGCAAATGGAGTTTTATATATCTTTAGCATGCTTTAAATTATAAAATTCTAATATTTAGTATTGACAGGTTATTGAGGTAGTTGATATGGACACAAAGCAGTGTTGGTTGTTAGTCTGATATGAATCTAGAAGTGTTGATTTTCCTTCGTATATGTTGTGTTCAGTTTTGGCAGGAGTTCAAAACAGTTAGGCAAAGGTCATGTCTCCGACCATCGTGTCGTGATGATTTTGCAGGTACCCCGACAGGCCCTTGAGTTTGCTAGAATGTCAAAGAACTTCCATTCCGGCAAATTCCGGTACTCCATATGTCCTATTTTCAGCAAAGGTCATGCTGAATTTTTCTGTGAATTTTAGCATGACTTTGCTAAAAATAGGACATATGGGGTACTTGTGACTAATGCATGGGCCGGGGTATCTTAGTACTTAATTAAGTAGGATCAACTACCCCTTTATTCTTGCTACATTAAACCATAGGTGGCAATAGAGCCAAGTGATTAGGCCCAACTTAGAATTCTCCTTCCCAGCTTAGGTTTTAGGATTCCTCGGTGTTGAAAAACCCTAAATTATAAAACCTTGGCTTTTATGGTGCCTCGGTGTCGATAAAAACCTACATGATGAAAGCTTAGGCTTTTAGGGTGCCTCGGCGTCGACAAACCCTAAATGATAAAAGCTTAGCTTTTAGGATGCCTCGGTGTCGACAAACCCTAAATGATGAGACCATGATCTTGTTCCTTGACAATAACCAACTTTTTGACCAAACTTTTTTCCTATTTAGAGCGAAACATGGCCCACAACGATGAGGCCGGCGGTTTGGGCAAGCAATTTTTGGAGCTGTCCCAGGAGATGGAGGAAGAACCTCACCTCTATGAGGACGCCGCGGAAGACACCGATCCTGACTACACAACCCCTAGTGGCGTCAGGGATGACACCACTGATGGTGCCGCCGAGGATGCCACCACTGATGATGGGAGTGCACGCACAGATGGCAGCCAACCGAAGAGGCAATGGAAGGACCGGTGCCCGAACGTGCTCCGCACCGTCACGGAGGAATTTACTCAAGTGAACTCCGACGGGCATCCAACGACGCCCATGGAATTAGTCAAGGGGTACTCGCTTCAGCTCGGGTGCATTCTCCGGAGCACCGTCTCGATCAACACCGAGAACCCAAGGCATAAGGACTGAGGGAATTTGCGCAACCTCCTCTTCACAAAGCTGCACGAACAATACAAGTTCCCAGCTGACTTTGTAAACACACGCCTCTTAGGGAATAAAGTGAACAGTGCCGCCCTCACGACGATAAGCACATCCCTGTCAACTTGGAGAAGCGCGGTGAAGAGAATGATTGACAAAGGTGATAGTTATGAGAAGAGCAAGGCGAAAAATCCTTCGATCAACGAAGATGACTACA
Source organism: Triticum urartu (assembly GCF_056163025.1). NCBI lineage: Eukaryota > Viridiplantae > Streptophyta > Magnoliopsida > Poales > Poaceae > Triticum > Triticum urartu. Next base: position 271,157,059 of record NC_141875.1, read on the forward strand.
AGGAGTTCAAGATCAAGTGCGAAAGCAGCGCAACCTCCGAATCAAGTCAGTGGGGGAAAGAAATGCGGGAGTTGAACTTAGGGGAATACAAACTCGGTCCCGGCGGTTACAGAGTGGCGGAGCCTATATGGGACAAGGAGGACGCAGAGCGTGCCGAGCAAGGCCTACTGCCCCGCTTCGAGAAATACCGTGACAAGCAGACCAGGAACTATGTTAGGGCCTGGTACAAGGAGGACCCGGTAACAAAGGAGCTTACCACGAATCCGAAGACCAGGGCACTTGAGCTGTTCTGGTAAGGAATACACCCCGCGTAATTAGCTCCATATGGTTGCATTCTAATTAATGAACCCAAATGTCTAAATGGTTCACATTCCTTCCGCAGGAGACTAAGCACCCCTTGGGACAGCACCCTAAATAGGGCGTTGAACGTAATGAAAAACAAGGATAAGCTCAGTAAGTCGTCGTCAGCTGGTTGTGTGGCTGGCAAAGGCTTGTCCACAAAATGGTCGTCATACTATAACGCTGGTGGGCGAAAGGAGAGAAAGACCAGCTCAGAAAGCCAGTCGCGCAAGGTTCAAGAACTCAAGGCACAAGTGGCATGGTTACCGGAGATTGTCCAAGAGCAAGTGCAACAAAAACTGGGATCGACGCTCACCGCCATTGTGCCTACCTTGATTGCGGGGCTGTAGGCGTGGATTGCGGGCGGCCAACAGGGGCCACCCCCGGTTCCCAGCTTCACGGCCAGCAACTCGCACAACGCGCAGGCGGCGCCATTGGTGTCTCGGGCGGAGACGATATTGGTGTCTCCAACGCCAGCACGGGCATTGGAGCTTAATGCACCCGGGTGTATGCCAGCCGGCACCTCGAAAGCAAGCAGCCCCTCCGTCAGTTCCACGCCCGCCGTTGGCGGTGCCTCGACATTAGCCGAGCTCGACGCCATCACGGTAACGAATTAAGCCTCTCGGCCGATGACTTCATCTCCTTGCCTTTGACTGGGCATCCCTGATGCCCTACATGTTTTCACAGGGGGCCGCCGACGTTCCATGCACTCTCCTGCACTTCGTGGGTGGCGAGTTGATCGATGTCTCCAAGGGCAGAATCATTCAACTGGGCGACCTCGTGTTCCATGGTAATCCGATTCGACCCGCTGGGGCCGACGAAGATGATGTGATGACCCTCAGTGTCTGCCTAAGCTGGCCCCTTCTTTGGCCGAAGAGCCAGATTCGTTTGGGGGCGGGGGACACCACCCCACAGACAACACCGCCAGTCGTGCCGGTGCCAAGCCATGGCAAGACTGCCAGAATGCTATCGGACATGCCAGACATCCCTATGGCACAGGATCCGAACATGCATACGGCATAGGAGCCGGACGATGACGACAACGACAATGGTACATTTACCAACATCGATAAGTACTTTGCCGAACATGGGTACGGTGACGAATTCTTCGGGCCTCCTTCTCAAGAACCCAACCCTGAAAAAGACGACTGCGATCATGCTGTTACCGCGGAGAAACCAAATTGCAATAGGCGTCGTCTGGCGTTCAATTCTTAGGAGACGCCTCCAGCTGCTGCCTTCACCGAGCCTCAGATAGCCGAGGTGCCACCTATTATCAGCCCCAACACACTCAAGAAGGCGGTCTGTGAGCAGAACTCGATCCCATTACAGAAGAATAAGAAGGGATGGAAAAGAAAGAGTAACAAGGGTGCCAGCCAGCCGGCACCGAGTACGATCCGTGCTCAGGACGGTCCACCTTCACCTAATGATATCTCTAGGAGGGTGCATGTGGTGGGTAGGCCGATGCTACCGACTAATCTGCTCAATGCTGCAACCGGTGCTATGCGGAGTCTGCATGACAGTGTTCTTTCTTTGGAGAAGCGGCGTCTCTCCGAGAATGATGTGGCATACCCGGTTTTCATGGCCAAGGTGCCACAGGGCAAGGGCTTTGTGGATAACGCCATCGGGGGTACGATCGTCCTGCGGTTTGATGACATCTTTGCTATGTTTAACCTTCATCCGCTGCACTACAGCATCGTTCGACTATTTTCGCTGAGTATGGAGATGCGGATCATTAGAGACAAGACCCCGAACATCGTGATAGTCGACCCCTTCATCAAGCAGCTGCCTGGCGGTCATAAGGATTCCTACTACGCCCTCCACACATGCGGGCGATCGTACGGAACCATAGTCACCTTCTGCTACCAAATAATCTCAAAGATTGGGCCGCAAGATTGTCGGTAATCCAGGATGCGGACATCAGACAAGAATTCTTTCACATCCAGTCGGAGTTTGCGGAAATCATCCATCAAGATGTCCTTCGTACCTCGGGGCAGTTCTACCTCAGATATCAACCGTCCAACAGTGAGATAGACACAACGCTACAAATGCAGGCTGACAACGCCCGCGATTTCATGACCATCACGAGAGACGGCAGCTTCATCCACGCTCCGGTCCCTGAGTCGAGTCAAAAGTAGTGATGCTATGTGTAGTTCTGAAACATCGATTGGCTCATGTTGTAATGAAACTTTAATGAACTTGTATGTCTCTTTGGTTTGGACAGTCGTTCAACTTATATGTAATCGATGCTATTTATTAGTATGACCATGAATCGTGCTATTAATGTGTTGCTTTTCTCTTCCGATCCTTTTGTTGCATACTTATATATTGCTTATGTATTGTCTGTGAATTGTTACTAACGTTTTGTTTGGCTAGTGCATAGAGATGCCATCGTATGTCGTGTACAAGGGTAAGGTTCCCGGAGTCTACGACGACTGGGTGGAGTGTCAGAGACAGGTTCACCATTTCAGCGGTAACATTTACAAAGGGTACACCACTAGGGCGGAGGCGGAAGTTAGATACGCGCGCTATCTAGCGGGAGAGAGGAGGGAGCGGAGGAGGAACCGGATGAAGACCAGTTTCATCGCGATGATGCTCATCGTGATGACCGCAGCTCTCTTCTATGTGATGGTAGTTTAGATGATCAATATCGACTTGTCATGTGAAGACAAACTCGCTACTCGCGGTTTCGAGACTTGTAATGTTCTAACTTTGTTTGGTATTTTAAATTCGGAGACTAATATGATGAATTGTATTCGGAGACTAATCTTCTATTGTATTCGATATATCTGCTGTTTATATGATGTGCTCTCTATATTATGTGCAGTAATATCTTTTGTAACCTTTGAAAATATCGGAAAAGAAAAAAAATCCCTAATTCATACTAGTGGAGCACCACTCAGCACACTAATGGCGCACTGCAAACAGGACTCTAATGGCGCATCATCCACTAGTGCACCATTATTATGCCAAAGCACATGGGTAAAATATTGCACCCTGGGAGGCATACTAATGGCGCACTGCATGGTGCGCCATTAGTATACCAGATACTAATGGCGTGATACTAGTGGTGCACCTGTAGTGCCCAATTAGTAGGCAAAACAGGTGTGCCACTAGTAGGCCTTTTCCTAGTAGTGATGACAGTATATTCATAAGAACCATAGCTTGTTCTGAATGCTGTCTTGGGGATATCTTGTTCACGAATGCGAATCTGATGATAACCCATACGGAGGTCAAGCGTGGAGAATACTTGGGCACCCTTAAGTTGCTCGAAAAGCTCATTGATGTTGGGAAGTGGATACTTATTCTTTATTGTCTTCTTGTTCAATGGACGGTAGTCGATGCAGAGTCGTTCTGTTCCATCCCTGTTCTTGAAAAAAAGAACACCACAACCCCATTGAGATGAACTCGGTCTGATCAGACCCATACGCTCTTGTTCGTCGAGTTGTTTCTTCAACTCCCTCAACTCTTCTGGTCCAAGCTTGTAAGGAAGTTTGCAAACAAGTTCCGTGCCAGGCTCATGATCGATGACGAATTCAATTGGCCGTGAGGAGGCATTCCTGGAAGCTCTTCTAGAAAGACGTCTTGATATTCACAAACGACTGGAATCTGAGAGATGGCATTCAACTAGCCCTTCTCATCGAGAGAAAATAGTCGAATAGTATCATCACGACCGGCATAGATGATCACATCCTCAGACGAGTGTGTCAATTAAATCTGCCTGGTAGCACAATCAGGCTGAGCCTTGTGCTAAGAAAGCTAGTCCGTGCCGAGAATTAGATCAATATCCGAGTCACCAAGGACCATTGGAGAAGAGAGAAACTTATAATCACCCATCTTGATGGAAACATCCAGGACCATCGTGGTAGCCCTAATAGACTTTCCCGGAGAAACCACTCCCATTGGTTTACCCAACATTTCCGAAATGAAGTCATGGTTTGAAACAAATGATCTTGACATGAAACAATGCGGTGCACCAGTGTCAAAAAGAACTTTTGCAGGAATAGAGTTAACTGGAAAGTTACCCATGATCACTTTTGAAGAATCCTCTGCCTGAGCTGCATTCATCATGTTGACCTTGGCATGCTTGGGATTATGCTTGACCACTGCATTGCTGGCAGATCTCACAGGAGGAGGCGGCGGAAGGCGCCTTTGGTTGAAGCATTTGTTTGCATAGTGCCCTTTCTGCTGACACTTGTTGCAAGTAACCTCTGAGAGCGGACGATGATAAGGAGCACTTGACCTTGGAGCATGAGACCGCGCTTTGCTCTGATAGCCTGGGTTGGGTGGGTGGGAAGATCCATTGCCACCATTACTCTTCTGCTGGTAGGGCTGACGAAACGGAGGAGGAGGAGGCAACTGGAACTTCTGCTGCTTAGTTGCCACTTGAGTTGAAGAAGAACATGGAGTTGCATCCCTGACTCTCTTATTAAATGCATCACACTTGAGCTGAGCAGCTTCTTACTTTAGTGCCATGTTGTAGAATTCATCATACTTGGTCGGTTCAAAACACACGAGAGCTAATTGCAGATCTTCTCTGAGGCCACCTCTGAATTCATAAATCTTGCTCTTTTCATCAGGGACGTCTTGTTTAGCGAAGTGAGCAAGCCTCTGAAACAGGATATTGTATTGGTAAACAGACATGCTGCCTTGCTTGAGATTGCGGAACTCCTCGCGCTTACTCTCAGCAACACTTTGTGGAATGTGGTGAGCTTTGAAGTCTCGGCAGAAATCATCTCAGGTAATCAGAAGACCTCCTCTGGAATCTTTGTATTGTTGATACCACTCAGTAGCTTGGTCTTTGAGTTGAAACGAAGAAAACTTGACAAAGTCCTCAGGCCTGACATTGCTACACTCAAAATGTTTGCAGATATCCATGAGCCGGTTGTTGGCGTCTGTGGCCTCGACACAGTTACTGAAGAACTTCGGCTGGTTTGGGAGGAACTGCTTGAGGGTAGCAATCTGAGGTTGATTGTTGCCTTGGCCTTGATTTCCATGGTTGCCATGCCCTTGGTTGCGCTCCTGCAAGAGTTGCAAAAGCATCTGAGTGTTGGCGTTGGTGGCTGCCATGACACCTTGACCAGCCTCCGGAGGTGGAGGTGGTGGCGGAGGTTCCGGATTCTGACGCGTTGGAGGAGCCATCCTGAAGAGGTTGACATCAGTTAGCATCTTGAAAGACACATATTCAAGCTGAATCAATGGATCGAAATTGCAACATATAGCCTTAAAATTCAAACAAGAATGAATGAATGAATTCAAAAGTAAATCATCACACTTCCATAAATTTGATAAGCCACTTAGATAAAAGGTATATGAATAAAGCAACATGGTACGAATATGAACAAATAATTGGTAAGGATTACCCAATCACAAACCAAATATCTGCGGGAAGAAATACTAGAGCTACATGAATTCCTACCTATAAAACTCCCGAAACTTTCTGGTTATGCAATCAGGTGTTGGGGATACAAGGGAAGCATAATATCTCACCCAAAACTAGCAAATCCTACATCCAGCTGTATCCATCCTTCAACACATAACCAAGAAACCTTCGGAAATCATTTACCTCAACCTTTGAAAAGCATCCGTTATACGAGTTATGGCAATACTCCCGAACTCCCGCCCCAGTACTGGGTGGTGTCGAGGTTATCTCACCAACAACTGCATAAAAGCGATTTTCGATGTCAGCGAACTCAGGTATTCCAGAACTGCAACGATAAAATTGTGATGACAACACCTCGGAGCTCAACTCCCCGGGACACTGCCACAACCCCTAAATGTCAAGAGGCACCAAGAACAATGTTCTCGTCACAAAACCATCGGAACAATTCCAAGATACTCGCGTGATCCTAAAAAAATCGTGAAATTTGAGGAGAGAAGAGTCAAAACTCTACGTCAGGAGGCCTCACCAGAGCGACGAATGGACTGGGGAGTAAAAAGAATCCTACTCTCCAATATATATAATCCTAAGAATCAAAAAAATTTCTTCTACACTCAACAACGTCGGTGATTCGATCATGTAGGGGGCTCCTAAGTCGGGGAAGGCTGTGATTACCAACTTGTAACAACCATGATGCGGCTATATCTCCCACGTGTCAGGGCATGACTTAGAGGCATAACCGCATGGTAGGTATGTCGCAAGAGGGGTAATCTTTACACATCCCATGTACTGAATAAGAAAGGGCTAAAGAGTTGGCTTACAATCTCCACTTAACACAATACATAAATATATCATACATCATCCAGAATACAATCAAGGTCCGACTACAGAACCAAAATAAAGAAAGACAACCCCAAATGCTAGATCCCCGATCACCCCAACTGGGCTCCTCTACTGATTATCCGGAAAAGAAACAGAGTAACGACCCGAATCCTCGTCGAACTCCCACTTGAGTTCGGTAGCGTCCCCTGCACTGGCATCATCGGCACCTGCATCTATTGGAAGTATCTGTGAGTCATGGGGACTCAGCAATCTCACACCCTCCCGATCAGGACTATTTAAGCTTAAAGGAAGGAAAGTGGTAGTGAGGTGGAGCTGCAGCAAGCACTAGCATATATGGTCGCTAACTTATGCAAAAGAGAGCGAGAAGAGAAGCAAAGCACAGTCGAGAAGCTAATAGTGATCAAGAAGTGATCCTGAAGCTACTTACGTTCAAGCATAACACGAGACCGTGTTCTCTTCCCGGACTCCGCCGAAAAGAGACCATCATGGCTACACATGCGGTTGATTCATTTTAATTAAGTTAAGTGTCAAGTTTTCTACACCCGGATATTAACAAATTCCCATCTTCCCATAACCGCGGGCACGACATTCGAAAGTTGAAAACCCTGAAGGGGTGTCCCAACTTAGCCCATGATAAGCTCTCACGGTCAACGAAGGATATTCCTTCTCCCAGGAAGACCCGATCAGACTCGGAATCCCGGTTACAAGACATTTCGACAATGGTAAAACTAGACCAGCAAGACCACCCGCTGTGCTGACAAATCCCGATAGGACCTACACATATCTTGTTCTCAGGGGACACCGGATAAGCTAACCGTACAGGAACCAACATAACCCAAGTTGCTTAGGGACGGTCCTGCATGGTGCTCTAGTTTGGACCAACACTCAAAGGAGCACTGGCCTGGGGGTTTAAAATAAAGATGACCCTTGAGTCCGCGGAACCCAAGGGAAAAGGCTTAGGTGGCAAATGGTAAAACCAAGGTTGGGCCTTGCTGGAGGAGTTCTATTCAAGGTGAACTATCAAGGGGTTCCCATTATCACCCAACCGTGTAAGGAATGCAAAATCAAGGAACATAACACCGATATGATGGAAACTAGGGCGGCAAGAGTGGAACAAAACACCAGGCATAAGGACGAGCCTTCCACCCTTTACAAAGTATATAGATGCATTAATGTAAAAAACATATAATAATGATAACCCAACATATTCATGTTACAACAAGGAACAAACTTGAACTTCACCTGCAACTAGCAACGCTATAAGAGGGGCTGAGAAAAGCGGTAACATAGCCAAACAACGGTTTTCTAGGAAAAGGTGGGTTAGAGGCTTGACATGGCAATATTGGAGGCATGATATAGCAAGTGGTATGTATCGCGACATAGCAATAGAGCGAACAACTAGCAAGCAAAGATAGAAGTGATTTCGAGGGTATGGTCATCTTGCCTGCAAAGTTGTCAGAGTTGACGAAAGCTTGATCCTCGTAAGCGTACTGAACAGGTTCCTCGATCACATACTCGTCTCTCGGCTCTAGCCAAAGCAAGAACACAAGCAAAGGGCCAACAATCAATCACGGTGGAATGCACAAACAACATGATGCAAAACATGGCATGACATGCGGGATGTGATATGCAATGCATATGCGTGCTCCGGAAGGAAAAGAATGATCAAGGCATCAATTGGAAAACCCGCTGGAAAGAGGAGTTGATTTCGGTCTATATCGATATAAAGATCACCGGAATCGGTTGCATGGTTTGCAAAAGGCAAGCGAAACAAGAATGGCACAGCTCTGCGATTAACATCATGATGCCATCTATAATGTGACAAGAAACTAAGCTAGTGCACTCCAACATAACAACAAGGCACTTGGCAGTGATCTACTCTAGATGCTTGACAAAACATGAACACTAAGTTATGGCTAAACAGGTTCAAACAAGCATGGCAAAAGTGTAAATGATATCAGCTTCATAGACTTAGTGGAAAAACTAACATGCCAAAAATTAACCTCAGGAAGCCATGTTAAGAGCAAGCAAACAACATGCTAGAGGAACATATCATAGCAAACAAAGGCATCACATGAAACTAATAAATGCATAGAACAAAAGTCCCTTACTAAACATGAGCCAAACAGGCACAGAAGCTATGATGGCACCCATGTAAACATAGCAAGTTTCTTTAGCAGAAAAACAAAGCATGGCATAAATAGAGTTATGAAGGCATCTTTGCATGCTCGATTCACTCACCACAAGGCATTGCATGATAAGATAGGCATAGCATCAGCAAGAATACATGTTCATGAAGTTAACCATGGCAAGAGAAAGTTCATATCGTGCATGGATCAACTACAACAACCATGGCAAAATTGATTAACATGTAAACAATCTGCCAGGAACATTTTATAGCAAAAGTAGAGCAAGATTAAGTCATTTTAGGTCACTCCATAATTGCAAACAGGGGCATGGGTGGATAGAGCATAGCGATATGTCCAAATCATCCTTACTGAAGCAACTCAAAACAACATGTATCTCACTGTAGCATCTAGTATACATGGCATAAAAATAACAGCAGACCAAGAACTTAGCAAAATCCTAAGTCCCTGAAATCAGCAATATCCCAAAGGCTATATTGCATGCTTGTGCTAGTCGCCACATTGATCACAAAAATACATGGCAAGCACCCCTGTAAAGATGGCATGTCATAGATCAGAACACCTGTAGAGCACATGACCATATGATGCACACAACAAATGTGACAAAAATGACAAATCATCATAATCTGCTAAGTAACAGGAGCTAACATTTTATAGCACTCTTACATCAGTGAATTGGGCATCCATATGGACTCAAACAAGCAAGCCACAATGGAAAAAAATGAAGAGCACATCATGATGAACATTTCGATATATCATGCGCATGAAACAGAGATGTGGTCATGAAGTTATGATGCAATGAACAGGGGAACAAAATAATGCAGAAAATGACTAAGACGAAAAATCAAGTCAACCTCCGGGTCCAGATCTATGTTTATTCTTGGCATGGATTACGAAGATCGCTGGGGTTCGTCGCCGGACTTGCCGGAGAAGAGGGAGGTGGTGGTCGCCGGAGTGGAACCGACCGGCTCCTCGCCAGATCCGGCTGGAGACGGGGTCGGCGAAGGAAGGCGCGATGCGGGCGGCGGGGAGCGGCGCATGGTGGCGCACGGCGAAGCCGGCGGTGAGGCGGCGCAGGCGCGACGCGGGCAGCAGAGGAAGGCGCGGGGTGTCGCGGCTCCTCGCGCGGGGGCGCGGGCGTCGGAGAGACGCGCTAGCGGCGGGGCGAGGCCAACGGGCCGCGGGGGCCGGAGGCGGGCCCGGCGGGCTTCGGCGGGGAAGTGGGAACGGCGCCACTTGGCATGCCCCGATTGGTCGGGCGGCGGTGGCAGACGTGTCCGGCGGTGGTGGAGGGTGGAGCTAGGGTTAGACTGCACGAAAAATCTGGGAGGGGCACATACTTATAGGTAGGAGGAGGTAGGAGTGTCCAAATGGAGTGTAGTTTTCGACCACGTGATCGTGCTCCGACGGCGGAGGACATGGAAGTGGTTTGCAAGGGTTATTGGGCCATTTTGGAGGGGTGTTGGTCTGCAACACACAAGAGGCCTTTCCGGTTACCCGGTTAACCGTTGGAGCATCAAACGGACTCCAAATGGCACGAAATTTGACAGGCGGTCTACCGGTGGTGTACCAATGTCGCTTGGAAAATCTCGGTCCATTCCAAGAATGTTCAACACCCGCTCATGAAAAGAGACAAAAGGGGCACGCCGGTGCACGTAGGAGTGTCGGATTGCGAAATGGACAACGGGGAAAGTGCTCGGATGCATGAGACGAACACGAATGCAAATGCGATGCACATGATTACATGATATGGAATGCATGACATGGAAAAAATGCAAAACGAAGACAAAACCCAACCACGAAGGGAATCTCATAACTTAGATCCGAAAATGGCAAGAGTCGTAGTACAAATATAGCAAGTTACATCCGGGGCATTACAAACACTTGAGCGGGATCAAGCATGGAGATGAAGCACGCGTGAAGGGATCGAGAATGGCGTTTCTAGTGCATATTTGAGCACTTTTAAGCCTTTGTGATGACCTACAAGGACATGGACAAAATATACAATATGCCCTTTCATAATTTTCGTCCATAGCTTATTTTAGGTGCTGCGCCACCTTATTTTTGGGCCAGGCCCATGTAATTTCGAAATACCTAAGTATAGGCTGTTTTTAGAATCCGGATGTGTGGGGAAACAAAGTTAGAGTTGGCTCCAGACCCTCCTACAAGGGGTCATGAAATTCCCCCCTACTCCTACATATATACATCCCTTAGGGCATCATTTAGACTTTGGGTTTTGTTTATATTAAAAGTTCTCCATACCTACAACTTCACGGACTTTGTTTGTGTTCAATGACCAGACCAAGACGTCACAGAACCACACTTTCATCAATAAAAGGTTTCCTCTTATATTCACAATATCCAGATTGAAATGTCAGTTTCTTGCTTGTTCTTCATTTCCTCGTGGTCAGGTTGATCGTGCTCCGGCGTGGTCAATAACCCCTCAGAAGTTTGTTTAGTGATTGCTAAGGCATGACGTCTTCGCACGTTCGTAGTCGGATCGTCAAAGTCGACTCCCACAAAATAGATAGCTATCTCATCAGAACAATAGGACACCTTCGCCTCTATCAAGTGGTATCAGATTTCCAGGTTGCTCGATGAGACTTTACATTTTTTTCATAGTTTAGATCAAGTCTGTTTTCATACCTATAGTCCACGAAAAAGACAAAAAAATTAGGGTTAGTTCATCATATTCGAACCAATCTGAGCCTTTGCATAATATTTTTAGAGTTTTTCTTTGTTTAATTTTTGGTTGCATCGTCGTGTCGAGTTGCTGGTCTTAGCGTCTAGTTCCTTTAGAGTTTCGAGTTCTGGTCACAGGTCTTCACGCCACCGCCGCACCTTTGTCATCGCTGCCATATATCACCACCTACCCAGATCCATCACTATTTCCCAATACCACCATATCTCCGCCAACAATCTGAGTCCACATATACCACATATACGCCATCAATCTGTGTCGACATATACCACCATATATACGCCACCAATCCAAGTCCATATATACCATGCCACCAATCTAAGTCCACATATATCACCGTCCTATACCATACCCAATCCGAGTTCTTTTCATATTAGGTTTTATTTCAAGATCCCTCTATTTTCCAATTCGTGTTTCCTTGCCTGGAGACCCCAGGGCAGTTTTTAGGCCAAAATTTCAGCAGGTGAAAATATTTTTTCCCATCCTGTTTTTAGGCTTTTTAGAGTCTTTTGAGACACGTGCCATCATAGTGATTTCCAAAAAAGTAGTGAAAAATGTCGTGCCTATCCTGTTATTTAGAGTTCGGAAGAGTTTTGAGACACTCGCCATTATAGTCATTTTGCGCAAAAAAGAGCACAAAAAACAGTGCAAAAAAGTGCGAGAAAAAAATTGGGAGTGTGCTTTTCCCTTGTTTACGTGCCGTGTTGTGCTTTTGTTAGTGTTCTAGGCTCGCGTCTCTAGTACGGTCTAGCCTAGGACCAACATAGTACTGTGGTTGAGCGTTTATTCAACTTTGCATCTCTGAATTGATTATTGCTGACATTTTTGCTGTCGTACCATAAGCCTTCCCAGCTACACATACATCTATATCATGCGTTTGACACCACCTGGCAATCGCTTTGTCCAAGTTTTTAGAGTTTTGACTAAGAACTGGTAAGAATTTGAGATTTGCTTGACTGATTTATTCACCCCGCCAGTTTCTAGTAGTCTATAGGATCATATAATTGTGTATTTCTATTGCTGCTAACGATGGAAGGACCACAAGCCGACGAGACTGACTGGGAGAACATGACGAAGAAGGAGCTTCATGATAAATTTCAGAAAATGTTGAGTCAATAGGTGGAAGACGTGATGGCCATCTTTGGAAAGGCACTTGAGAGGATTGATGACATTGCGAAGAAAATTGACACCAAGGTGGATGCTAAGTTCGATGAAGTACTCACGCGTCTTCCACAACCCCACCTACATCTGCTACACCATTGCAACAACATCAACAACCACCTCCATGTCACGGTCCAGCAGGGCGAGCGCAGCATGTTCCTCTTGAGCTAGGACAAACTTTGGGTGCTGCTGCTACTTCTGTTGATGCTTCTGTAGCTCCTGTTGCTACTGCAGAGGTGGGCTATTTCGAGGATGAGGTTGATTGAAATCACAATTATGTGCAACCACCAGCACCACCACCACCACATCGTCCTCATGCATTTAATCGCAACGGTAGGGCTGCAACACCACCTATGGTACGAGATTATGACCATATTCCTAAACTAAAATTGAATATTCCACCGTTTGAGGGTAGATACATTCCTGATGTATATCTTACTTGGGAGTTAGAAACTGAACAATGTTTCACATTCTTACAATATCCTGTTATTTGTGAATTCGTTAGTTTTGCTTCTATTTGGTGGTCTGAACATTGAATATTATATTATGATAATATCCCTACTACTTGGGCTGCTTTCAAACTGTTATGCATACTCGTTGGGTTCCACCATATTATCAACGTGAATTAATTCAAAAACTGCAGCGTTTGAGACAAGGAAAAAAATTTATAGAGGGGTATTATCAGGAATTACAAACTAGCATGATTAGATGTGGTATTGTTGAGGATAATGAAGCTATGCTTGCATATTTTATGGGTGGATTAAATAGGGGGATTCAGACCATTTTTGAGTATAAGGAGTATAATAATATCACTCGTCTATTCCAACTTGCTTGCAAAGCTGAACGTGAGTGCAGGATCGATAGGCATTAGCGCGAACTAACTTTTCCGCGGGTCGACCTTCATCATGGAAACCACATGCATCTTCTACTTCCACACATTTTGTACACTGACACCTCCATCAGGTGCCACCTCCAGCCGTGATACAAGAAAGCAGGCACTACCACCACTATCTGCCAAGAGCACACCTATCGGGCTTGCATAGAGCTCTTTATCCATGGCATCAACAGGGCACACACATGATATTATTTGTCATCATTGTAAGGGTAGAGGTCATTTTTTGAGAGAATACCAATCTCCGCGTGTTATGATTGCTACTGAGGTTGGTGGGTATGAGTCCGCTAGTGACTATGTTGAGGAGACTTTGGCTCTTATTACAAGTGAAGAACACAGTGGAGATGATTCTGATCATGAGAGGCAATACATGACTCCTGAAGATGCTGATAGGAATGAAAGTTTAGTTGCTCAACGTGTTTTGAGTATGAGGGTCACACAAGTTGAGCAAAATCAAAGGCATAATTTGTTCCATACAAAGGGAGTTGTGAAGTAACATTCTATTTGCGTCATCATAGATGGAGGGAGCTGCAAAAACTTGGCTAGCATGGAGATGGTGGAGAAACAATCTCTCACCACAAGGCTACTACTTCTTGAGCTCGCGTTAGTTTTTCCCTTGAAGAGGAAAGGGTGATGCAGCACTATAGAGATAAGTATTTCCCTCAGTTAAGAACCAATGTATCAATCCAGTAGGAGAAACACACAAGTTCCCAATAGATGCACCTGCACAAACAATCAAACATTTGCACCCAACGCGATAAAGGGGTTGTCAATCCCTTCATGGTGAGATCTGATAGAGATAGATAGAACTAACAAAAGATAAAATATTTTGGGTTTTTTGGTTTATAGATCTGAAAATGAAAAATTCCAAAATAGTAGATCGGAAAATAATATGATGGAAAATAGACCCGGGGACATATGTTTCACTAGAGGCTTCTCTCCTGAAGGCAAATACTACAGTGGGTAAACACATTAATGTCGAGCAATTGATAGAAAAGCGCATAGTCATGACGATATCCACTAGAAAAAAAGACACATCCGTGACATTTTGGGCCAAACGAATTTTTTTCCTGTCATACTTATGACACTTCTATGACGATAATTGTGACAAAACCCGGTATCATCATAGATGCGGTGGGGTCCTACTTCTATGACAAAAAATCATGACAGAAAATGGGCTTTTCGTCCTGGGCAGGCCGGAGACGCAGCTGCATGACATTCTTTGGGCCTTCCATGATGGAAAAAACCGTGGTAGAAGTGAGGGCAAGGAAAATATCGGAGTGTTCCCGATTACGGTGGGTGGTCGGGGCCAAGCGATGCGCGTTTCTCAAGTACACGCACGCACATGGGTGCGAGGCATTGGGCTCTAACTGAAACCGAGCGATGCGTTGGGCTCTAACTGAACCCGAGGGATCGCACTTCAAGCTACGCCGTTACTGAACCTGATCGAGTGATTCCTTCGCTACTGCTGCTAACTGAAGCCGATCGATGCTGCCTCTGGATGAACAGTGAGCGTGCTGGGGAGGTTTGGATGAACAGTTCCCGATGGGGGTGGATGAACAGGACCCCGTGGTGTTGCCTCTCGATGAACAGGACCCCGATCGATCGAGCCGGTTGGGGCTGGATGAACAGGACCCCGTGGAGTGCAGGATGAACAGGACCACCCCGTGGAGGGCAGGATGAACAGTAGATGGTGGAGGGCTGGATGAACAGTAGCCCAAGGAGGGGTGGTTGAACATGAGCCTGTGGAGAGGGCTGGTTGAACAATAGCTGGTTGAGTAGCATCGGTGGAGGCTGGATGCACAGGAGCCGTGGATGAACAGTCGCAGGTGGAGGCCGGAGGTGGTCGACGGTGGCTGAACAGTAGCCCGTGGAGGCTGGCGGGGTCGATGGTGGAGATGAACAGTATCTCGTGGAGTCCTGTTTTGCGGTACGCCACACCCCTCCCGATGAATAGGACCCCCGTTTCGACCGTAGCGCTGCAACACAAGTCCGTTTCCTCCGTTTTGCGGTATGCCACACCCCTCCCGATCGACAGGGCCCCCGTTTCAACCATAGGAGGTCTGTTTCCTCCGTTTTGCAGTATGCCAGATCCCTCCCGATGAACAGGATCCCGTTTAGAACGTGGCCGGTCGAACACAAGGCCGTTTCCTCCGTTCTGCGGTACGCTAGGCATCGTTTCCATCGGCTGTTTCGTCCATGCCCTCCCGATAGACACGATGACGCATTCCGTTTCGACCCAGCCGGTTGGCTCCCCATGAACACGACGACGATGCTATTTCTCCGTTCCGACCCAGCCATGTACACGAGCTCTAGCCATACATACATGCGAGTAGGCGTTTGAGACCCTGCCCGTATGTACGTGCATGGCCGTATTTACTTTCTTGCACCATGGCCGCTGTACGTACGTGTACATGCTACGTGCACGCCTCTGCTACAACACGTGCGCGCCTCTACATCAACCAGTATGTACGTACACGTTCGCGACCAGAATGATAACGCTACATACGCTTCGAAAAGGTGGGTCCCGACTGTCAGGCACTTCATTGGGTGCGAAGGTGCAGCTGGTGGGTCCCAGCAGTTAGGGGGGTGAATCATTTTTTTGCCCGGACGCACTTCCTTGAGTGCGAAGATGTAGCTGGTGGGTCCCAGCTGTTAGGGGGAACGTTTTTTTCACGAAATACAGTGTCCCGTCCGGTGGGTCCCCGCTGTCAGGTAGAGGAATATTTATTTTGCGCGTAATAAGGAGGCACTTCCTTGCTGCAGCTGTGGACCCAGCTGTCAGCCTCTACACGTACACTCCACGTCCGATGGAAGCCGTTCATTGACCATGTTGACCATGCCGTGTCGAGAGCACCAGGCCAGTGGACGGTGGCGAGGCCTAGGAAGGGGACGATGCGGATCCAGGGAAGACGCGATAGTAGATGCCCATGCGTAGAGGAGTATGAGGGTTCTCTGTACGCTGCGGTTTGACAATGTGTCGCTGCAGAATAACAAGAGGTGTGGGTGAGTAGAGGGATGGTCTGGCCAGCGGTGGGAGTAGTACGGGGCGGTGAGGCCTCCGCCGCATCGCAGCCGGCCACGGGAGGCAGGAGCATGAGGCACGACCAGTGCTGGTTTGGGCGGCTGGAGCAAGAAGACTAGAGGTTGAAGAAGCACTATGGCCGTTGGATGGACATCGTACGGTAAGTGGAGCTAGAACGTGCATATTCACTAAGTTGACAAAGCCCTCCGTCTCCATCAACTTAGTAGGCCCACAAGTCAGCCTGCCACTATACTGGGTCCCAGCTAGCAAGGGGAGTATTCATTTTTTTGTTTGTAATAAGGAGGCACTTCCTTGCGTGCGAAGATATAGCTGGTGGCTCCAAGCTGTCATCGGCGGTAACGTTTTTTTCGTGAAATACAGAGGCCCTTTCGTTGGGTCCCAGATGTCAGGTGGAGGAATCATTATTTTGCGCGTAATAAGGAGGCATTTCCTTGCGTGCAGCCATGGACCTAGCTGTCAGCCTCTCCACGTACAGTCCACTTCAGATGCATGTCGGTCGTTGACCATGTTGACCAAGCCATGCCGAGAGCACCAGGGCGGTGGACGACGGCGAGGCCTAGGAAGGGAATGACGCGGAGGCAGAGAAGACTCGGAAGTTGTTTCCCATGCAGAGGGGAGTACGACTGTACAAGGGTTTACTGGTTCGTCTGCCGTCGCTGGAGAATAACAGCAGGTGCGGGTGAGTAGAGGGATGGCTAGGCCAGCGGTGGGAGTACGGTGGGGCGGTGAGGCCTGCGCGGTAGCACAGCCGATCGCGGGGAGGAGGGAGCGACGTCGGAGTCGATGAGCGCTGTGCGACAGGAGGATGTGCGCGACGTCGAAGTCGATGGGCTCGGTGCGGTAGTTGTTGCGCGTGCCCTACCGGTGTGGTGGAACCATCGGTCACTCCTGTGAAAGGCTTGGTAGGCTGAAGCTGGTCATACGACACTTGGAGGCTGTCGAATGTATCGATGGCTAGGACGGTGAGCCCTGCACCGCCATCGATGAGGGTCTTGGTAACTTGCGCGTTGCTGATGACTGGGGAGCAAAGCATCGGGAGGGTGCCAAAGGTAGCTGCACACTTGAGCTGATCTGCGGAGCTGAACGTGATGGGGCACTGGGACCATCTGAGTGGGCGTGTGGCTTCGAGCTTCGGGAGGACTGCATTCACTTCATGAGAAAACTGCTTGTAGATATGCTGCAAGGCTGGGGCCTGGGCTCCGCCCAACATGCAGGCGATGGCAGGTGGTTCCTGGAAGCCCCCTGCCCCCTCGTCCTGATGGTGCTCGTCATTCCTTCTTGGCAGTGGAGGCAGTGGAGGCAGTCCAGCATTGCCTTGAGGGCGTTCCTCACGAGGATGATCTCACCAGGCGCCCTCATGAAGCTGATCTTGCCAGCGGTCCTCATGAGGCCGGTCGCGCCACTCCTGACGTGGGCCACGGTCGTCCCAGCGTCCGCCGCCATGTCCTCCTCCTCGGCCGTAGCCCCGGTAGCCGCTCTCGGGGCGTCGACTGAAGCATCCTTCGCGAATGGCTCGAAGCTCTTGACAGTCACTGGTGTTGTGGGTGTTCAGGTTATGGAAGGCGCGGAACGGGTGGCTGCTCTTGGATGACTCTGGTTGGTCTCTGCCATGCTTGGTGTCTAGTTCCGTTGCGAGCACGGCTGCTCCCTTGCGCTTCACATCCTTGGCCTTCGCTTTCTTCTCCTCTGGGTCTGCAGCAGGGAGCTCGAGGAGGGAGAGGCGCCCGTCCTCAGCTCTTGCACACTTGGTCGCGATGTTGAACAGCTCCAGGGTTGTGCACACCTCTTCATGGATAGCGAGCTCTTCCTTCATTTGATGCCGCAGACACCATCAGAGAACGCAGAGATGATGGCCTCATCGGTCACCCTGGGGATCTTGATTTGTGCGCCGTTGAAGCGCTGAATGTACTTCTGTAGGGTCTCTCCTGGTTGCTACTTGATGCGGCGCAGGTGCGAGTGCCCTGGAAGTTGGCGATGAAGCGGGTGCGCATTTAGTCCCAGGATGAGATAGATCCCGGCGGCAGGTTCAGGAGAAAGGAGCGGGCGCCTTCCTTAAGAGCCATGGGAAACCAGTTCGCCATGACTTTCTCGTCGCCGTTGGCCGCTTCGATGCTCAGCTCATAGAGCTGCAGGAACTCCTCGGGGTCGAGGGTGTGGTCGTAGCGAGGAGGCAGATCCGACTTGAACTTGCCCGGCCAGGCGACACTGCGCAACTCGGGGGTGAAGGTGCGGCAGCTAGCCATGGTCACCGGGGCCCGCCTCGGGGGTCGAGTGTAAAGCCCCGAGACCGATGCTGGAGAAGACTTCCATATATTACGGGTTTCGCCTTTTGTTTCATTTGTGCTTGCCCTTTTATTTTTGCTTTGCATCATGTCATCATGCCATCATGTCATTTCTTTTCTTAACTCAACTAAATAAATGGCATGGATCTTTGATCCATTTAAACCGAGGGAATTCACTTGGTGATTCTCTTTATAACATATCCTCCCGATATTAGGGAGCTATATTAAATATTCCATTTTCGAAATCACCTATAACACACTTGCAATTTATCACATGCCCTTTTCCGCTTCAAGCTTGGTCCCCAAACTTTTCCTATAATTTCTTCCGTCACTTCCCCGAGCTCCACCTAAATTCTCAACATTTCTGGGCACTTCTAAACCCTAGCCCTAGTTCAAACCATTTGATTAAATTCAAATGAGTTTGAATTCATATCTTCCGATCTTGCCACTTCTAATTTTCTCGGACCATGAATATTTTTACGAGTCCGTGAAAATTATCCCCATGCCCAGATTCCATCCCTAACTTCTCTTTCTTTTCTTTTTCTTTTTCTGTTTTGTTTTTTTAATGGAAAAAGAGATTTTAGAGAAAGAGAGAGAGGAAGAGAAAAACCAGCAGGCCCGCAGCCTTCTAAGGCCCAACCGGCGCCCTCCCCACTGGGCCGGCCTCCAGGCCCATCTAATCCTAACCTAGCGCCAGGAGACCCCATCCCCTCGATTCCCCTTGTCCTCCCCCCGAGCGCCGCCTTCGCTCGATCCCATCTCCCTCTCCTCCTCGTTTCCTAGCGCCGCCAGAGGGATCGAGAGATCCCTCGACCTCTCCCCTCTGCCCGATCCCTCGACCTCTCCTTCTCGATCCCGTGCGCCTCCCTCTCTCCCTCTACAGCGCACCTCCCATGGCGCCGTCACCCTGTGCCAAGCCTTCCCCAAGCCGGAGCCCTGTGCAGCATGGCTGCTGCATGCCCGCGAGCCTCCTCCGCGCGTCTCCTCCCTCCGCTCGCACCACAACCAAGCCGTTCCCCACCTCTGCCTTCGTCGCCGTCAGCCGGTGCAGCAGGTCCACCGGCAAGCCCTGCCTCCTCGCCCTCGCTGCCTGCCCGCAGGCCACGCAGCCTGATGCCGGTGACCAGCGCCGCCATGGCCGTCCGAGTCTCCTCAGGAAGCCGCCGTTCCTGTGCTGCCACCCCCCATCTCCAGCCCCGTTCTCCTGCAACGCCCTGCCTCCTGATGCTCTGCACCAGCACCAAGTCATGGCCGATTTGGTTGTTTCATTGTTGGGCATGAGCAGCTATGGCTCGACATCTTCTGCCGCTGCTCGCCCGCTGTCCACCAGAAGCCCTTATGTCTTGTTTCGTTTTGGATGGGCAAGAATGTCGCCAAGACCCGTACGTGGACCGTCAGACATTTTCTTTGAGATTTTTGCCAAGTTCCACAACGACGCATCTTGTTCATCTACCGCCGTTTTCGGAACCGCTAAGAACGGCAAGTACCTCGGCAAGTACATTGACGCCCGATGCATAGAACGACTACCGTCGCCGACGACCCGAGTACCACTACCGTCAACCCTCGAAGACTCCGTGGACGTCAAGATCCTCGCCGTGACCTCGAACATCTACGGAATGTGCACGACTACAAAATGGGTACCACTACCGTTGCTGAAGACCCGTGTAACGGTATCGTCAAGTCCGACTACCGTCGCGTGAACAACTACTTCCACTACCGCCGTCGCGAGAACGCCTACTTCCCTCTACGAACTTGATCCGTTCCGATAAGGCACTCTTCGAAAGGTATAACCATCGACACGACCGTCCGTGGACCGAATGCATATTATGTGATATGAGACGATCGCATTTGCACGTCGCCCCTCTTTTTGCCTTGGCAACGACATGTGGGAACTCGGTATCCGACATCACCCCACCATCCTTGCTTGTCATGTTCCGCACACTTCCCCTTTGCGTCGGTATCTCAATCGAGTACCAGTACCGGAACGCTACCATGGCACCATTTTCGTTATCGTTGCCATGGCACCCCTTTCCTTTGCACCACGGTGACAAATGCTTCATAATGCTCTTGTCAACTTTTAATAAAAAAATTGCATAAAGTTGGACATGTCATTCGCATCATGATAATAACATTTAAATGTTTAAAAATTGTTGTTGCACCAAACTGATAATTGCATATGGGGATTTACCGGATTTGTTATTTGTCATATCCGGATTTGTTTTAACAACATTTAATATTGTTGGGTACCTAAACGAGAGAGAACTAAATAATTGATGTGGTGTTCCGTCAATATGCAACTCGTTGCATATTGAGCTCCACTTAACTTGTAGTTTTGATTGTGCCCTTTGCCATGCCATGCATATTTAAACCGGACATGCATCATATTTGGTTGTGCATCATGCCATGCTTATGTGGTGGTTGTTTACTATGTTGTGTGCTTTTTCCGGTGTTTTCTTCTTTGGGTTGGTTCCGATAATTGTCACGTCTGTGAGGACCCGTTCGACTATGTCCGTGTGTCTTCTTCATGGACTCATTCTTCTTCCTTGCGGGATCTCAGGCAAGATGACCATACCCTCGAAATCACTTCTATCTTTGCTTGCTAGTTGCTCGCTCTTTTGTTATGCCTATGCTGCGATACCTACCACTTGCTTATCATGTCTCCTATATTGTTGAACCAAACCTCTAACCCACCTTGTCCTAGCAAACCGTTGATTGTCTATGTTACCGCTTTGCTCAGCCCCTCTTATAGCGTTGTTAGTTGCAGGTGAAGAATGAAGTTTGTTCCTTTTTGGGACATGGAGTTGTTGTTCCTTGTTGGAACATGTTTACTTGTTGGGATATCACAATATATCTTATTTAATTAATGCATCTATATACTTGGTAAAGGGTGGAAGGCTCGGCCTTATGCCTGGTGTTTTGTTCCACTCTTGCCGCCCTAGTTTCCGTCATATCGGTGTTATGTTCCCAGATTTTGCGTTCCTTACGCGGTTGGGTAATGATGGGAACCCCTTGATAGTTCGCCTTGAATAAAACTCCTCCAGCAATGCCCAACCTTGATTTTACCATTTGCACTAACAACCTACCACCTTCCCTTGGGTTCTGCAGACTCAAGGGTCATCTTTATTCTAACCCCCCCGGGCTAGTGCTCCTCTAAGTGTTGGTCCGAACTAGAATCCTGTGCAGTGCCCCCTCGGGGAAACTCGAAGTTTGGTTTTAGTTGTATGGAGAGCTCATCTGAGTGTGCCCTGAGAACGAGATATGTGCAGCTCCTATCGGGATTTGTCGGCACATTCGGGCGGTGTTGCTGGTTTAGTTTTACCATTGTCAAAATGTCTTATAACTGGGATTCTGAGTCTGATCGGGTCTTCCCGCTAGAAGGAATATCCTTCGTTGACCGTGAGAGCTTGTGATGGGCTAAGTTGGGACACCCCTACAGGGATTTGAACTTTCGAAAGTCGTGCCCGCGGTTATGGGCAGATGGGAATTTGTTAATGTCCGGTTGTAGAAAACCTGAAGTTGACCTTAATTAAAATGCATCAACCGCGTGTGTAACCGTGATGGTCTCTTTCCGGCGGAGTCCGGGAAGTGAACACGGTGTTGGAGTTATGCTTGACGTAGGTTGTTCTAGGATCACTTCTTGATCATAGTTTCTCGACCGTGCTTTGCCTTCTCTTCTCGCTCTCATTTGCATATGTTAGCCACCATATATGCTAGTCGCTTGCTGCAGCTCCACCTCATACCTTTTACCCTTCCCATAAGCTTAAATAGTCTTGATCGCGAGGGTGCGAGATTGCTGAGTCCCCGTGACTCACAGATACTTCCAAAACCAGCTTGCAGGTGCCGTTGAACCGTGCGGATGACGCAACCAAGCTCAAGGAGGAGCTCGATGAAGATCTTGCCCTTTGTGTTGTTTCGTTCTATTTGATCAGTAGTGGAGCCCAGCCGGGTCGATCGGGGATCTGTGTAGCATTTGGGGTAGTCTTCTTTTATTTTGGTTCCGTAGTCGGACCTTGATTGTATTTGGATGTTGTAATGCTTTATTCATGTATTTGTGTGAAGTGGCGATTGTAAGCCAACTATGTATCTCTTTCCCTTATGTATTACATGGGTTGTGTGAAGATTACCTCACTTGCGACATTGCTTTTAGTGCGGTTATGCCTCTAAGTCGTGCTTCGACACGTGGGAGATATAGCCGCATCGAGGGCGTTACAAGTTGGTATCAGAGCCTTCCCTAACCTTAGGAGCCCCATTGCTTGATCGTTTTTAGCGGCCGGGTTGTGTCTAGAAAAATGTTTTGAGTCATTTAGGTATTATATATCGGAGAGTTTAGGAATTCCTTTTACTTCCCAGTCTCCTCATCGCTCTGGTAAGGCATCCTGACTTAGAGTTTTGACTCTTCTCTTCTCAAATTTCACTAAAAAAATTTTAGGATCACACGGGTATCTTGGAATCGTTCCGATGGTTTTGTGACGAGAACATTGTCTTGGTGCCTCCTGTCAGGGGTTTTGTGGAAGTGTCCCGGGGAGTTGAGCTCTGAGGTGTTGTCGTCATAATTTTATCGTTGCTGTTCTGGAATACCTGAGTTTAGTATGCCGACATCGAAAATCTCCTTTATGCAGTTCGTTGGTGAGATAACCTCGACGCCACCCAGTACTGGGGCGGGAGTTCGGGAGTATTGCCATAACTCGTATAACGGATGCTTTTCGAAGGTTGAGGTAGACGATTTCCGAAGGTTTCCTGGTTATGTGTTGAAGGATGGATACAGCTGGATGTAGGATTTGCTAGTTTGGGTGAGATATTATGCTTCCCATGTATCCCCAACACCTGATTGCATAACTGGAAAATTTCGGGAGTTTCATAGGTGGGAATTCAAGTAGCTCTTAGGATATCTTTCCGACAGATATATGATATGAAATTGGGGTTCGACGTCTAGTGGTCCGCCTATTCACGGTCGGTTTTACAGTGGTCTCGTTGTGTCTTTAAGAGTCCTTGGCTATGCCGACTCGGGGACGCTTCGTATGTCATGTGCACTGCCTTGTACATGATGGTGTTGTACGATCGAGCCCGTGTAGGCCCCACCACGAAAACTTCGGACAAAATCTCTATCATATGTTTGTTCCGGCTTATTTTGCAAGCCAATTATTTGTTTCATTTGGAGTTGTGGTATTCGAGTTGCTTCAATGGCAAATGTTGATTCCATACCTTCCCCCAAATGTTGTTCTCATACTTCAATGTGAATACTAATCCTTCTCGATCATCGAGTTTGTCATTTCAATTTCTTGTCAACCTGTGTGTTTCTCTTCAAGTGGATCCGATCATTTCAACTTCCGCAAGATCAATTATCACTTCTTCTCAACGGTGTTTGTTTCATTCGTCTCCAAGTTGCCTTTGTTTTCCCACCCTCCCACCCTTGTTTCTTCAAGGACTCATATATCTTAATTAAGTATCCTTTTACTCTTGTGAAGTCTCTCCATCCTTCTCCGTCAATATTTTTATCCGGTGATTCTCATGAAGATCCTAATGGAGCTTCAAGTTCATCATTCGTCATTCTTTTCTTCTCCGCTGGATTCAATTCAAGCTTTGTTGATCATATTCCTTTCCTCGTTTTAAATGTTGTCTCATGCCGGTGCACCTCTTAACCATCCACTTCTCACTATTCAATTGTTCTGGAGTGCTGAAGATATCTCTGAAGGCTCGTCTTTTCATTCAAGATCCGTTCAAACATATCTTTGAGGACGTTCTCTCATTCAAGACTTTTTATTCAACCGGTGCAATCTCTCCTTCAAATTGTTCTACGGTGTATCTTTTGAGTGGGCCCTAACCCACAGGTCTATTCCCAGGATCTTACCTGACTCTTCTTATTTCCCGGAGATATCCTCAAATTTCGTGTCAAAGTTTGACGTAAGAATGAATTATCATCAGTCAAATGTAATTCTCCAAGATCTTTCAAATTCTTTTCATCGTTGGCTCAACCTCTTCGTTTTGATTCTTCCGGAGTGCCTAAATAAGTCCTGATGGTATTTCTCGTTGTCATTCTCAGTTTGGAAGACCGAAGAAGATTCTTCTTTCAACCTTGCTCCATTCTCTTCAAGATTCGTCATTCGAGATTGTTGTCATCCTCTCATAATTTTTTTCGATTGTCAGAATTCTTTCTCACCCGTCCGGAGTAATTCAGGAGTCTTTTCAGTTTGATTCTTCGAAGGCCATCATTTCGGGAGTATTCATTCTCAGCTTTTAGCTCTCATTATCCAAATCATACTGGTGCTTCATTCAAGTGATCTCTAATCAGCTCGTAATCTCTTCGTTCTCATGGATCTAATTTCTCTCAAGCATCTTCTTTTATTTGCTAATTCTTCCCAGTGTTTCTTTATCTTTTCTTTGTTCATTTTAATTCTTACGGTGGTTCGTGCAAGATTCCTCTTCTTTCGTTATCTTATCAATTTATTAGTTGTTCCAATCCTACCGGTGGTTCATTGAATACCTTCCCAAGTTTATGTTATATCTCTCTTAATCCTTGATACAAGAATAAGTAGTGTACCAAATCCGTTGATTGTCATCAATTTAATTGGTGAAGGATAAGCATAATGTAATTCTTATTCTTGTTTCATCCAAGAGATTAATTCCTTATTCCGGAGACCCTTCAAACTCTCGGTTTCATTTGTTTCATCTTCTCTTTTCTCCCGGAGTCCAACCTCTTTCAATTATATTATCACGGAGATCTCTATCTAAATCATTGCGAGGCTTCAGTCTTATTCTTTTCATCATTCAATTATTTTGGATAATTCTTTTATTACCGGAGTTCTTCATGAAGGTTCTACATGATGGTTCATCAAGGATTTATATTCCTTCTCGAAGTGTTCATTGAGATTCTTTTCTAAGAAACTCAAGCTTTCATCATCTTGCTATCCGGAGTGCAATTCTTTCTACCATATTATTGGAGGTGGTATTATGCCATTCTTGATAATTTGAGTTCATGTTTCATGATTCACATGTTGTCAAGGATGAGATATTTTAAATCCATCAACCTCGTCATTCGATTTATCTTGGGTTCTATTTCACCTAAAACTTTCCCTAAGGTTTGTTGCTAATTATGGTGATATTAAATGATCCAAGTTCTTCATTTATCGTTTCCAATGCGATATACTTTCTCGGCCCCTTCTTCTTATCAACCCAATTCTTTTTCCCGTGAGTGGCAGGTTTTCACCTCATATTTTGAGTTGTATTCTATAAGACCATATCAAGCTTATTCTTTTCGTTGTTATGTTTCCAACAACTCTCTTCGACCCTACTGCTAAGGATACCTTTTCAAGTTCTTTTGTGGCAGAAGTTGACATTTTCTTCTCCATTCTTTTATTTCAATTATCTATCTTCTATTCTTTTGTTCCAGAGTCATTGCGATGTTGCTCTTTTCTCTCATCATCTTGGATCGTGCTCTTTTCCTGTTTATCCATCTAACCGGAGTGTTGTGTCATCTCTTCTAGTTCTTTTCACCTTATCAAGTCTTTCATCTCTTTTCAAACGAAGTGCTGTCCGAATTTGTAATTCCTTGTTTCCTCTTCCCTACCAGAGTGCTTTCAACTTCATTCATCTCCGTTGTATTCTTTTCTCGATATGGATTAACCTCTTCAAGGTTCGTGGTTTCACTCGTTTGTCAAAGAAGCAACTTAGTTTTACCTCTTCTCTTTCTCTTCCATTTTTTTCCCTCCGGTGCCATTCTAGATCTCGGGATGAGATCCTCTCATAGTGGTGGAGTGTTGTAATGCCCCGAGATCGATGCTCGAGAAGACTTCCATATATTCTGGGTTTCGCCTTTTGTTTCTTTTGTGCTTGCCATTTTATTTTTGCTTTGCATCATGTCATCATGCCATCATGTCATTTCTTTTCTTAACTCAACTAAATAAATGGCATGGATCTTTGATCCATTTAAACCGAGGGAATTCACTTGGTGATTCTCTTTATAACATATCCTCCCGATATTAGGGAGCTATATTAAATATTCCATTTTCGAAATCACCTATAACACACTTGCAATTTATCACATGCCCTTTTCCGCTTCAAGCTTGGTCCCCAAACTTTTCCTGTAATTTCTTCCGTCACTTCCCCGAGCTCCACCTAAATTCTCAACATTTCTAGGCACTTCTAAACCCTAGCCCTATTTCAAACCATTTGATTAAATTCAAATGAGTTTGAATTCATATCTTCCGATCTTGCCACTTCTAATTTTCTCAGACCATGAATATTTTTACGAGTCCGTGAAAATTATCCCCATGCCCAGATTCCATCCCTAACTTCTCTTTCTTTTCTTTCTCTTTTTCTGTTTTGTTTTTTTAATGGAAAAAGAGATTTTGGAGAAAGAGAGAGAGGAAGAGAAAAACCAGCAGGCCCGCAGCCTTCTAAGGCCCAACCGGCGCCCTCCCCACTGGGCCGGCCTCCAGGCCCATCTAATCCTAACCTAGCGCCAGGAGACCCCATCCCCTCGATTCCCCTTGTCCTCCCCCCGAGCGCCCCCTTCGCTCGATCCCATCTCCCTCTCCTCCTCGTTTCCTAGCGCCGCCAGAGGGATCGGGAGATCCCTCGACCTCTCCCCTCTGCCTGATCCCTCGACCTCTCCTTCTCGATCCCGTGCGCCTCCCTCTCTCCCTCTACAGCGCACCTCCCATGGCGCCGTCACCCTGCGCCAAGCCTTCCCCAAGCCGGAGCCCTGTGCAGCATGGCTGCTGCCTGCCCGCGAGCCTCCTCCACGCGTCTCCTCCCTCCGCTCGCACCACGACCAAGCCGTTCCCCACCTCTGCCTTCGTCGCCGTCAGCCGGTGCAGCAGGTCCGCCGGCAAGCCTTGCCTCCTTGCCCTCGCTGCCTGCCCGCAGGCCATGCAGCCTGATGCCGACGACCAGCGCCGCCATGGCCGTCCGAGGCTCCTGAGGAAGCCACCATTCCTGTGCTACCGCCCCCCATCTCCGGCCCTGTTCTCCTGCAACGCCCTGCCTCCTGATGCTCTGCACCAGCTCCAAGTCATGGCCGATTTGGTTGTTTCATTGTTGGGCATGAGCAGCTATGGCTTGACATCTTCTGCCGCTGCTCGCCCGCTGTCCACTAGAGGCCCTTATGTCTTGTTTTGTTTTGGATGGGCAAGAATGTCGCCAAGACCCGTACGTGGACCGTCAGACATTTTCTTTGAGATTTTTGCCAAGTTCCACGACGATGCATCTTGTTCATCTACCGCCGTTTTCGGAACCGCTAAGAACAGCAAGTACCTCGGCAAGTACCTTGACGCCCGATGCATAGAACGACTACCGTCGCCGACGACCCGAGTACCACTACCGTCGACCCTCGAAGACTCCGTGGACGTCACGATCCTCGCCATGACCTCGAACATGTACGGAATGTGCACGACTACAAAATGGGTACCACTACCGTTGCTGAAGACCCGTGTAACGGTATCATCAAGTCTGACTACCGTCGCGTGAACAACTACTTCCACTACCTCCGTCGCGAGAACGCCTACTTCCCTCTACGAACTTGATCCGTTCCGATAAGGCACGCTTCGAAAGGTATAACCATCGACACGACCGTCCGTGGACCGAATGCATATTATGTGATATGAGACGATCGCGTTTGCATGTCGCCCCTCTTTTTGCCTTGACAACGACATGTGGGAACTCGATATCCAAGATCACCCCACCATCCTTGCTTGTCATGTTCCACACACTTCCCCTTTGCGTCGGTATCTCAATCGAGTCCCGGAACCGGAATGCTACCATGGCACCGTTTTCGTTATCGTTGCCATGGCACCCCTTTCCATTGCACCATGGTGACAAATGCTTCATAATGCTCATGTCAACTTTTAATAAAAAATTGCATAAACTTGCACATGTCATTCGCATCATGATAATAACGTTTAAATGTTTAAAAATTGTTGTTGCACCAAATTGATAATTACATATGGGGATTTACCGGATTCGTTATTTGTCATATCCGGTCCCATTTAAATTGTTTAGATGGTGTAGTTTTGTTATGCCCCACCTCTTGCCATGTTTTAACAACATTTAATATTGTTGGGTACCTAAATGACAGAGAACTAAATAATTGATGTGGTGTTCCGTCAATATGCAACTCGTTGCATATTGAGCTCCACTTAACTTGTAGTTTTGTTTGTGCCCTTTGCCATGCCATGCATATTTAAACCGGACATGCATCATACTTGGTTGTGCACCATGCCATGCTTATATGGTGGTTGTTTACTATGTTGTGTGCTTTTTCCGGTGTTTGCTTCTTCGGGTTGGTTCCGATAATGTCGCGTCTGTGAGGACCCGTTCGACTATGTCCGTGTGTCTTCTTCATGGACTCGTTCTTCTTCCTTGCGGGATCTCAGGCAAGATGACCATACCCTCGAAATCACTTCTATCTTTGCTTGCTAGTTGCTCACTCTTTTGTTATGCCTATGCTGCGATACCTACCACTTGCTTATCATGTCTCCTATATTGTTGAACCAAGCCTCTAACCCACCTTGTCCTAGCAAACCGTTGATTGTCTATGTTACCGCTTTGCTCAGCCCCTCTTATAGCGTTGTTAGTTGCCGGTGAAGATTGAAGTTAGTTCCTTCTTGGGACATGGAGATGTTGTTCCTTGTTGGAACATGTTTACTTGTTGGGATATCACAATATATCTTGTTATCTTAATGCATCTATATACTTGGTAAAGGGTGGAAGGCTCGGCCTTATGCCTGGTGTTTTGTTCCACTCTTGCCGCCCTAGTTTCCGTCATATCGGTGTTATGTTCCCGGATTTTGCGTTCCTTACGCGGTTGGGTAATGATGGGAACCCCTTGACAGTTTGCCTTGAATAAAACTCCTCCAGCAATGCCCAACCTTGGTTTTACCATTTGCACTAACAACCTACCACCTTCCCCTGGGTTCTGCAGACTCAAGGGTCATCTTTATTCTAACCCCCCCGGGCCAGTGCTCCTCTGAGTGTTGGTCCGAACTAGAGTCCTGTGCAGCGCCCCCTCGGGGAAACTCGAGGTTTGGTTTTAGTTGTATGGAGAGCTCATCTGAGTGTGCCCTGAGAATGAGATATGTGCAGCTCCTCTCGGGATTTGTCGGCACATTTGGGCGGTGTTGCTAGTTTAGTTTTACCATTGTCGAAATGTCTTGTAACCGGGATTCCGAGTCTGATCGGGTCTTCCCGCTAGAAGGAATATCCTTCGTTGACCGTGAGAGCTTGTGATGGGCTAAGTTGGGACACCCGTGCAGGGATTTGAACTTTCGAAAGCCGTGCCCGCGGTTATGGGCAGATGGGAATTTGTTAATGTCCGGTTATAGAAAAACCTGAAGTTGACCTTAATTAAAATGCATCAACCGCGTGTGTAACCGTGATGGTCTCTTTCCGGCGGAGTCTGGGAAGTGAACACGGTGTTGGAGTTATGCTTGACGTAGGTTGTTCTAGGATCACTTCTTGATCATAGTTTCTCGACCGTGCTTTGCCTTCTCTTCTCGCTCTCGTTTGCGTATGTTAGCCACCATATATGCTAGTCGCTTGCTGCAGCTCCACCTCATACCTTTTACCCTTCCCATAAGCTTAAATAGTCTTGATCGCGAGGGTGCTAGATTGCTGAGTCCCCGTGACTCACAGATACTTCCAAAACCAGCTTGCAGGTGCTGTTGAACCGTGCAGATGACGCAACCAAGCTCAAGGAGGAGCTCGATGAAGATCTTGCCCTTTGTGCCATTTCGTTCTATTTGATCAGTAGTGGAGCCCAGTCGGGTCGATCGGGGATCTGTGTAGCAGTTGGGGTAGTCTTCTTTTATTTTGGTTCCGTAGTCGGACCTTGATTGTATTTGGATGTTGTAATGCTTTATCCATGTATTTGTGTGAAGTGGCGATTGTAAGCCAACTATGTATCTCTTTCCCTTATGTATTACATGGGTTGTGTGAAGATTACCTCACTTGCGACATTGCTTTCAATGCGGTTATGCCTCTAAGTCGTGCTTCGACACGTGGGAGATATAGCCGCATCGAGGGCATTACATGGAGCTTGTTCTTGACGGGGTCCGGGCCCTGCCGCTACAGGTGGCGCACGGACTTGCCACAGCAGCCGACCCTGGCACGGTGGCACGTGGAGCGGCGGAGCGTTTTCTTGCGGTCGAGGGACTTCTTGACACCTCCTTCCTTCGCGCGCGGGTGCAGGACACGGCAGGTCATGTCACGGAGCTACGTCGCCCCTAGCTGGCGGAGGGCGACGCGGAGAGAGGGACGGCGCAGGAGATCCTCCGGCGGCGTGGACAAGCTCGGCGACATGGTTGAGCCAATCCTCGTAGAGGTCGTCGACCGGGCGATAGTACAGGAGCCCGTGCGCCATGAGGAGGGCGGCCCGTGCGTCCATGGGAGGGCGACATGCATGGGAAGAAGAACCGGTCAGGGTCAGTGATGGAGTGGCGATGCGGCTGTCCTGCCGCACTGAGGGGGTGCAGCAAGGATGCTTGCTTCTCGTTCCCCGCCGGGCCGGTAGTGGCGTTGGCGGCGGGCGACGGGGAGCGGCGAGGTGGCCCACCGACGGGAGCCATCTGAGCGAAATGGGTAGCGAGGGTAGCTCGGCGCTCAGCACGAGCGCGGCGCGCATCTGCCATGGAGACGACGAAGCAACAAAGAGCAGAGTGATGGACAGAGGCTTCAGCGCACCCCTACCTGGCGCGCCAAATGTCGAATCTGGGGTTCCGGCAGACCCTTAAGGTTCGAACACTGCGGTGTGCGTGAAGGTTTTCTCCCTATCGATCCACGCCCTAGCTCTCTAAGATCTCACAGTCGAACTCGGCGAACTCTCAACTCAGAAAGACACAAGATTTATACTGGTTCAGGCCACCTTTGTGGTGTACTACCCTACTCCAGTGTGGTGGTGGTGGATTGCCTCTTGGGCTAATGATGAACAGTACAAGGGGAAGAACAACCTCCTCAGGTTGAGGTGTTCATGTGCTTGGTGAACTTGTGTGTGGCCTTGGTGGGGTGGATCCGGTCCAAGATGAGATCCTCTCTCTACGGTGGTGGCTAGTCCTATTTATAGAGGCCCTAGTCCTCTCCCCAAATATTGAGAGGGAAGGGAGCCAACAATAGCCAATTTGAAAGGGGACAACTAATACAAGCTATCCTGACAAAAGGTGGTCTTCGCCTGCAAAAGGCTCTGGTGATGACGCTGTCTTGGGCTCCATGGTTACCTCTGCCTTGCCGTCCTTCTGGTCCTGGTCTTTTTGCACCAATACGGAAACCTTTGCTTCATGCCTTGGTACTCCGCGCCTGCGCTTGCCCCCTTAGCACTAAATAGGAAACAAGGACGCTGCGCGCGCTGGCACCCACCTGCCGCCCTGCCTGGTCTCGATCGTCATGGGTCACGTCACGAGGGCCTCGCCAGGTTTGCCTTGCCCTGATCTCTCTGCCCCTCGTGAGCCTGCCTGGCGAGGCTGCTGTTGAGAGGGTCTTGTGTCGTCCACCCAGCGAGGCTTGGCCCCTCGCGATGGTCTTGAATGTCTTGTCGATGAAGATGGGCCGTACGAACTTGCCAGCCTAGCCACGCCATGTGCCGCGGGCAGGCAAGTCTGGGGACCCCCGTTCCCATAACGCCGACAACATTGACCACGCCGCGCCGAGAGCACCAAGGAGGTGGACGACGAGGAGGCCTAGGAAGGGGACGACGCGGAGCCAGGGAAGACGCGGCAGTGGATGCCCACGCGGAGAGGAGTACGAGGGTTCACTGGTTCGGTTGCGGTGTGAGGATGTTGTCGCCGCAGAATAACAATGTGTGTGGGTGAGTGGAGGGATGGCCTGGCCTGCGGTGGGAGTAGTATGGGGGCGGTGAGGCCTCCGTAGTAGCACAGCCGGCCACGGGAGGCAGGAGCAGGCGGCACGACCGGCGCTGCTTTGGGTGGCTGGAGCAAGAAGACCAGAGGTTGAAGAAGCACTAAGGCCGTCGGATGGACATCGTACGGTCAATGGAGCTAGAATCGTTCATTTTGACTAACTTGACAAAGCCCTCCGTCCCCGTCAACTTAGTAGGCCCACAAGTCAGCCTCCCACTGTGGTGGGTCCCAGCTGGCAGGGGGTATGCATTTTTTTGTGCGCAATAAAGAGGCACTTCCTTGCGTGCGAAGATATATTTTGTGGGTCCGACTTGTCAGTGGAGGGAATGTTTTTTTTGCAAAATACAGAGGCCCTTCCGGCGGGTCCCGGATTTCAGGTGGAGGAATCATTATTTTGCGCGTAATAAGGAGGCATTTCCTTGTGTGCGGCCGTGGACCCAGCTCTCATCCTCTCCGCATAAAGTCCACTTCCGATGGATGCCGTTCGTTGACCACATTGACCATGCCGCGCCGAGAGCACCAGGGCGGCGGACGACGGTGAGGCCTATGAAGGGAACGACACGGAGCTGGCAAAGACATGACAGTGGCTGCCCACACGGTGGAGAGTACGAGGGATGACTGGTTCGGCTGTCGTCGCTGGAAAATAACATGAGGTGTGGGTGAGTAGAGGGATAGATAGGCCGGGGATGCGAGTATATGATGGGGCCTTGAGGCCTGCCCGGCAACACAGCCGGCCACGAGAGGCGGGAGCAGGCGGTTCCGACGGCGCTGGTTTGGGTGGCTGGGGCAGGAAGATGAGAGACTGAAGAAGCACGATTACCATTAGATTGACATCTAACGGTCTGACGCTGGTAGAGTCGATTGTTGACTAAGTTTCTTTTTTGATAAACCTTGTGTACACATGAACTTAGTAGGCCCACAAGTCGGCCTCCAAATCTATGGCAGAAAACATAGAGCCTGTAAGTGCATCTAGTGCCACCCCTAGTTGGTTTTGGAGTATTGACGACAAACCTAGTTGAGGGACTAATGTGTTTGTGCGAATTGCAGGATAACACAGGTAGAAGTCCCTCATTGATTCGTTTTTCCTACCAGAGATGACCCCTAAAAATGTATGAAGACATTGATGTCAAAGGTGGTATGTGAAGATATTCACATTGAAGACTATGACAAGAGAAGACATCGCATGAAGCCTATGGAGCTCGAAGACTCAGATCTTTCCTAGTTCTTTTTCTTCTTTATTGAGTCATAGGAACCACCGTACTGTTAAGTGGGGTCCAAGAGAAACAGTCAGAATGACTGAAGTGATGCTTAACCAAAACCTATGTCTTCGAGTGAAGACTATGAGAGCAAATCTGGTCCAGCGTCGGACAAGTCAGCTTTGCTTGTAGCCCAAGTAAAGTTGCCGTGTGTGTGTGAAATCTGACCGTTGGAACACTTGTCAGTTCCTTAGTGACCTAGGGTCATTTCGGACAAATCAGGTCGGGTTGCCTAGTGGCTATAAATAGCCCACCCCCTACAACAATAAACGGTTGGCTGCTTAGAGTTAGAGTACGGCTTTTATCGTTTGAGAGCAACCCACCTCGAAGCCTTTGAGAGAGAATTCCTTGCGAGGATAAACCCCTAACTACCCAGAGCCAAAGAGTGTTAGGCATCACTTAAATCTTCCAGTATGTGTGATCTGAAGACTTATTACACTTGAGGACTGTGAATCCTCCAGCCGGTTAGGCGTCGCGTTCTGAGCATCCAAGAGTCATTGTGGATCGCCGATGAACGAAGTCTGTGAAGGTTTGGGAGTCTACCTTGAAGACTTGCCAGAGTGATTGGGCGAGGTCTGTGTGACCTTAGCTCAAGGGGAATACAGTGAGGACCGGGTGTCCTAAGCTACGTGTTCAGGACTGGGTGTCCGGGACTGTGTGTCCTCAGGTTTAAATACCTAGACGCCCTAACCAGACGTACAGTTGTCACAGCAACTGGAACTGGTCCAACAAATCATTGTCTTCAATGAGTCACTGGTTTCATCCTTCCCTTCCCTTTACGTACTGTTGGTCCTTGTGAAGTCATTGTATGATTGCGCTATCTTTTGTCTTCACTGAGTGACTGCTTGTTCTGATTGGCTTCATAATATCTTCCTACCTGATCCTTACTACCTAGCTGCTATTAGTCATTGTGCTTTCACTTCATTGAATACTTGACTATGGTTTGTCTAGTGTAGTCTACCTTCCGCTGCGCGGTAATAGGTTTATTTCTATCGTTTGTCTTCGAAACTTCCACGTTTTGAAGAATTTCATAAATATCGCCTATTCACCGCCCCTCTAGTCGATATAACGCACTTTCAGAGCCCATTTGCTATTTTTTAATAATTTGCAGCTCATTTGCTAATTCTTAAGTAATTTATTACAGCCCATTTTCTACCCAGGACCACGAAAAGTTCAACCTTATTTTGCATATTTCGGTGGAGTCCAAACTTTTGTAATCCCGAAATAACAAACATTTTTTTAAGAACTTATTGATTTGCCAAAAAAACGTTTTGTTTTTTGTAAGCAAATAAGACGTGGGACAATTGAGTTGGTTTAAGGGAAAACTAGTGGTAAAAAATCAGCGCTAGGAGGTAAAAGAACAAGAAAAATAAGGATGTAAATATGAAAAGTGAAATTTATGTATTTTCAATATAATGATACGTGTATATGAACTAGTAAGACTATAGGTAGAGATTAGAAAACGGATGTAGGACATGCGTTTCAAGAGGAAAATAGAACTGGGTTGTGTCTTTGATTTAGTAAAAGAAGTGCATGCGGATGTTGTAAGACAAAATATAACTAACGCTGGCGGGCCAGAGGACAGTAGATACCTGCTGGATGTTTGTGCCCCATTGTCGTCATGGGCTGGGCCTGTTAAAAACAAAACCAAGCCTCGGCAGTCTACAGCCCAGTTGAAACTTGCTCGACCTGAAAAAACAATATACGTGCTCAATAAATGAGAGAATTCTGCAAGTACAGACTGATAACTGGTGCACTAGGGATATTGTTTTTTCATCATGATAATAAGAGCATGTACTTGTTTCGAAAATTTTGGAGAACTGGGAATTCAAATGGCAGGTGCTTATGCTACCCATCAAATAAAAATCAGGTGCCTGAAAATTCGTTTCAAAACAAATGATTCAACTTTATATCAATGTTGACCCTCGACATGATGGATGGAAGCAAATGCCAAGTTCATACCAAAAGATCGTTAACAACAGTACCAACTTGCGGACCACAAGGTAGTACAAGTACCAATACCAAACTAACTTATAATTTTTTAGTACTAGCCCTAGTGTTCGTCTGGTAGAAAATCTTGCAGAGGACCAGCTCCCGCTCCTTCTCTTGCTCCAGGTCCTCGAGGTGGTACTGGTGCATCACTCAGTTGGTCCTCTACTGGTCGAAGTTCTTGTTGGTGTGCAGCACCAGAACCTTTTTATTGCCCATCTGCCGGCCGTTGACCATAACCGGAAAGGTATTGCCGGTGTTTTCCCACATCGTGTGCATGCCGCACTCCTAATGTATCTTGCGACACGTCCACGTGCCCCTTTTGAACGCCCTGGAATTGTGCTGGAAGAAATGCTTGCTTAGGCCTCAATCTGCTCGATCAGCTCCTGATCCGTGGGTTCGAACTTGACGCCAGCCGGCAGCACCGGCCAATCCTTCTTCGACGTGCATGGGTTAATTCCAGTTATATGGTACTCAATGTATGATCGATCGACTGTTTGAAGTGAATGATGAAAGATTTCGACAGATAAGTGGTACTCCAAATCTGAAGTCCAGAATACCCGAACACGCCGCCGGGATTCTTGTGTCACCTCACGCGCAGCGTGTTGTCACGTCAATTCAATGTGTGGACATGATGAATAATTCGACCGACGTATACTAGTACTGCTACTGTACTACTTACTAGTCGTATTTAGTGTCAAATTTTAACCATAGGTTTAACTAACAAGTACACACGTGAAGCCTAAGTGATATATATTGCATAGCATCTCATTCATCATTATTAGTACATCCTGGGCAGGTGAGTTAGGATGCACTTGATCCCAGAAATGTATCTATCCTTCAAACCAGAGGTGTGCTTCAAACTAACAAAAGTACATAATATCCAAAAAAGAGGGTTGTGCTACAGCAGCAGAATACATGGCTCAGTCTACATATCTGTACAAATCAAGTTGTAGATATTTGCTGTTGGCATGAACCACATCGCCGCATGTCGGGTTTGCAAAAGCCATCCATCACATGGAAGCTTGATGCCTTTCACACACTGAAGATTATCTGGCAACAAGCTGTGTTGACGAATCGCTGGATATGGTGATTCATGAAACCCATGGTATGATGTGTAAACACAGTCCCCCTGGCGAATGGAAGTTGCATAGCACGGTAATGATCGCCGGTGATATGATCGATCATTGGTTGGATGATCGAATAATTGATCACGAGGAACATGGAGTGGTTGTCGAGGCTATAAACCCGCCTCTAGTTGAATATGCCTGGACTAACGGAGCTGGGATCTTTCTCGAACACGAAGCAGCCATAGCCATCAACGTCACGAACACCCAGGCATTGTACTGCATGTGGTTTGATGAAATAGTTTGGTCGATTTGGTACATGAAAATGAGCATCAAATGACCACTGTCAGCTCAACGAGCGATAAACCACCACCCATCGGCTGGTATGATTCCAGGTCCTGGAATCATGAATGCCAGCGCATTTGCGTCTGCTCCGACAATTCAAATTGGAGACCAAAAGGACAAAAATGAACAATCATGTTCATAGCATGTGTGGAATTAAGATTATTATAATAGTGACGCATATCATAGACAGAGAATTGCAATGTCGTGGTCATAATCATACCCAAAGTTAAAAAAATAAGCCAATGGCTTTCATATTCTAGCAATATATCATGGTTCAAACATCATGTAACAATGAGAGGAAAACAGATATGACAGGCCCTACTCATATTCTACCATAGCACTTACTACAGTTATCATATCAACTCTAAGCAATAACATGCGTTGTTATAAAAATCCTGGAAATGAGAGTAACATATAGCAATCATGAGTTATACTCATAATATCTATTCTAACAATCATTAGATACCAATTGTTCTCATATCAACTCTAACAATAACATGCGTGGTCATAAAAATCTAGGAAATGAGAGGAACATATAGCAATGATGTGGTTATAGACATACTATATATTCTAAATTTGTACAATGAATAGGCAGTCGTATTCTTAAGGTAAAGATGAGATGAGATAGAACAATTACACGATGATAGATTCCACCAGTATAGGAAGCCAATGTGATGCCCGGATAATTAAGCTACGGTAATCACCCACTAATGATGCCATGTCATTATAATTAATTTGCTAAACATCACTTTGATCGTAACCGAGTTCAAATTCAAAATTTAAAGACAAGTCAAGTTATTATTTTCCTCAAACTATAAAACTAAAATGTTCGGATTTTAATATAAACCCCCCTGATCGATTGTCATGTGGAAACCAACATCATTTGACTCACCGGATAATCCCTAGTAAAATATAAAGTTTTCCAACAGCAAATAAAATAGCCATTTCATTTTCCACAAATAATTATACAATACCAGTGAGTTGAAACTTTGTGGGCCTCTTCAAAAAAAATTCTTGATTTATGTGAAAAGTTTTGTTTTCAACAAAACTCAATTGGTATTTTTTTTAAAGAAAAACATGGAGAAAATACAGGTCAGAGAATAAATAAAAAGAAAATTAAAATAGAATTAAAACAAGGGGGACACTGGCCACTGTGCACTGGGCCAAGTGCACAGTGCCTGGCCCAATTAGTCCAGCCCACCACCACCACTGTTGTCTCCCTCCTCTGTTCACAGAGGGGAGGTGGACGCCGAGCAGTCGCCCGTGGCCGCGATGGCCACGTGCTGGCCATCCCGCGCCTTCCAATCGCCTCCCTCGAACTGGATAAGGTCCCTTGCGCCCCCTCATTCGAACCCTAGACCGGATCTTCCCCGCATTCTCCCTTGCTCTCTGCCTCGCGCGTCCGAGCGCCGCCATGGACGCGCCCCAGTAAAGCTCGCGGCCACCAGTCACCCCAAGCCACGAGGAGGCAGCCGAGAGCTCCGTCATGGTTGTCTCCATCACCACACCGAAGGTCTTGATCTAGGAGGCCCCAAGCGCTTGCCATCGGTCGTCTTCCCCATGTCCGGTCGTCCCTTCCCCGCCCCGGATCTCCTCCCTCGGCGCTTCCCCGGCCTCCGGAGCACGTCGTCGAGAACTGTTGTGAGGCCCTTGCCCGATTCCCCTTGTTTCTCCTTCATTTCCATTGACGTACAATTGTCACAGCAACTGGAACTAGTCCAACAAATCATTGTCTTCAATGAGTCACTGGTTTCATCCTTCCCTTCCCTTTACGTACTGTTGGTCCTTGTGAAGTCATTGTATGATTGCGCTATCTTTTGTCTTCACTGAGTGACTGCTTGTTCTGATTGGCTTCATAATATCTTCCTACCTGATCCTTACTACCTAGCTGCTATTAGTCATTGTGCTTTCACTTCATTGAATACTTGACTATGGTTTGTCTAGTGTAGTCTACCTTCCGCTGCGCGGTAATAGGTTTATTTCTATTGTTTGTCTACGAAACTTCCAAGTTTTGAAGACTTTCATAAAAATCGCCTATTCACCCCCTCTAGTCAATATATCACACTTTCAATTGGTATCAGAGCAAGGTACTCCCTTGTTCTGTGTGATTCGGTTTAACCACCTGGAGTTTTAGCTATGTCGACTGCAGGGATAATTAAAGTCTCCGCAGCGTGCCCCGTCTTCGATGGAACTGAATATCCCTACTGGAAGAATAAGATGCGCATGCATCTTGAAGCCATTGACGTCGACCTATGGTATGTCATCAAGAACGGCGTTCCCAAGGCTGGAGAAGGTGTCACTCTGCTGATGTCAAGAAGTTCGTTCAACTAGACTCTACTGCCAAGAATATCATCTGTGGTCATCTGACCAAAGGACAGTATGGCCACGTGATTGCTTTGGAAACATCTAAGCTAGTCTGGGACTGGCTCTCCAAGGTCAACGAAGGCGTCTCAACCCAAAGAGATCAGAGAATCAGTGTCCTTCGCAACCTCTTCAACCGCTTCAAGAGAAATGACAATGAGAATGTCCAGCTCACGTTTGATCGACTCACTGACATCACAAATGAGCTTCAAGCCCTCGGCGCTACTGAGATCACCAAGCATGAAGTCGTCAAGACACTCCTGAGATCACTTGACAGTTCGTTTGACACCCTAGCCCTGATGATTCAAGAACGTCCTGATTTCAAGACACTCGATCCATCTGACATACTTGAGAGGCTCAACACACATGAGTTTCAGCTTTCTGAGAAAAGAGATATCTACGGTCCCAACTATGGGCGAACTCTTGCCTTGAAGGCAAAAGTTGTCTCCTCATCTGAAGAAGAATCTGACAGCAGTTCTGATGATCCTGAAGACATTGGAAAGGAGCTTGCTATGCTTGTGAAGAAGTTCCAAAAATTCACCAAGAAGAAAGGCTTCAGAAAGTCTTCACGATCAAGCTCAAGGAATGATGAAGCTTCTTCTCATGACTACAAGAAGAAAACATGCCACAAGTGCAAGAAACCTGGCCACTACATCTCTGAGTGTCCGCAGTGGGACATTGAGAACAAGAAGAAAAAGAAGAGCAAGGAGTATGATTCTGATGACAAGAAGAAGAAGAAATACTCAAAGTCTTCTTCCAAGTCCTCCTCAAAGTCTTCATCACACAAGAAGAGCTCATCTGGCAAGGCACGTGCGTTTGTTGGCAAGGAAATGGATTCAGAGGAGGAGTCCGCTTCTGAGGAGGCGGAGGTGGAGTCCGAGGAGGAGTCCGATTCTGGCGTTGCGAGTCTGGCTACAGCATATGTTGCCAAGTCCATCTTCAACACTGAAGACAATGACTCCATCACCGACACCAATATAAATGACAAGGACTACTCCGCTCCTACCTACTGCTTCATGGCACGCGGTGCCAAGGTAAACACAAGCACTACTCACTATCAAACATCTAGTGATGATGACTCTGATTATGGTTCCAAACCCAGCTACAAAACACTCGCTAAAATTGCAACTGAACAACAAAAAACCATGGAACACATTCAAAAACTGTTAGACAAAAGCGATGATCTGTTAGACGCTGAAATGACTCGATCTCAGTCCTTAATTGAAGACATAAAAAATCTTCACGTTAAGTATGAGGAACTTGAAAGTCGTCATGAAACGCTCTCAACAGCTAATGAAAGGCTTTCCTATGATTATCTTCAAAGGAAGCAAGATCTTGAGAAATTGAGAGCGGCTCATGAAGATCTTCAAAAAGAAAACAAGTCGCCTCGCGCCGAACAGATCAGTTCAGCTCAGGAAGGATTTGAACCACCATGTCTTAAATGCATTGAGCGTGATAATGCTACTTCTGTTGCTGAATGTTCTACTACTGCTACTATTGCAATATCTTCAACTGTTGATGTGGGAACTAACCCCTCTGCTGAGGATACCACTGCTATTGCTGATGAGAATGCTAGGTTGAAGACATTGCTTGAAACAGGGATGTACAAAAGTCTCAAAGGGCATCAGACACTATGTGATGTCCTCAAAAGGCAGATCCTGAACTGAAACCCTAGGAAAGAGGGTGTTGGGTTCAAAAGGAAAATGAATGCTGATGGCTCTTACTGGAAACCTGAGCAGTACCCCAAAACCACATGGGTTGCTGCAAAGGAACCTTCAGCAATGGACCGTCTATGAAGAAGATCTGGGTGCCCAAAAAGTGTTTGGAGAATCTTCCTGTGAATGTCATCATGACACCACAGGTGAAGAAGACAAACCCTAGACCACAGGCTTCATACGGTCCAAAGGCTTCATACAGATAGAGGACTCACCGGAGTCAAACTAACGCAAATGTTTTGCAGGGAAGCCATACTCAGGCCTATGAATATGAGCGCGGTTCATCAAACCGCCATGTTCATAAGACCAAGAACTATTCTGCTTATTCTTATGAATACTATTGTCCTCCTGCAAGACTTTTCGCTAGGGCTGCAAAGCCAAAGTTCTCAGATGCTGCACTTAGACTCATTGCTTTGAAACCACCCTTGAAGATGTGGGTGGCTAAGAAAGCTTAACTCTCTTTTGCAGGGAAGGGTCTCCAGCAGAAAACCAAAATCATCTGACGCTATTGCTGGGGACCTTAAACATCTTGTAGGGCACTAGATCAAATGCCCAAATGGTCTTATTATGTACTTCATTCCTGAATCGCTTGCTACTTGCCCTATCAGTCCAAATCTTGATCTAAGATTTCATAACCCACTGGTTCGTCAAATGTTTTTGCTTCACAATTCTCTTCGTGAAGCCTATCCCCCTAACTGCACTGTAGGGTATGACACCAGCAGCTTCAGAATGGATTATTGATAGTGGGTGTACCAATCACATGACTGGCAAGAGAAGCCTTCTTATGGACTCAACCTTACGTCCATCCGACAAGAGTCACATCACATTTGCTGACACTGGTAAAAGTAAGGTATTGGGTCTAGGTAGAGTTGCAATCTGAAAGGATCAACACATGGATAAAGTCATGCTTGTTGAATCCCTTGGTTTCAACTTAATGTGTGTCTCAATGCTTTGCGATTTAAACATGATCGTGATGTTTGGAAAATATCGTTGCCTTGTTCTAATGGAATCTGACAAGTCTCTAGTGTTTGAAGGGTATAGGAAAGATGATTTGTACATGGTAGATTTCTCAGCAGGACCACAACTTGCCGTATGTCTTCTGGCAAAAGCTTCAGAATGATGGCTCTGGCATTGGAGGCTAGGGCATGCTAGCATGAGGAACCTCCACACCCTTGCAAAGAAGAAGCATGTCATAGGCATCGAGGGCGTCAAGTTCAATAAAGATCACTTATGCGGTGCCTGTGAAGCAGGAAAGATGACGAGGGCAAAGCATCCCTCGAAGACCATCATGACAACAACTCGACCCTTCGAACTGCTCCACATGGATCTTTTCGGTCCCACTCATTACTTAACTCTTACTACTACTGCTTGTCTCTATGGCTTTGTCATTGTTGATGATTATTCTAGATATACTTGGGTGCACATAATCCTCTACAAGACTGAAGTGCAGGATGTCTTCAGACGCTTCGCCAATCGAGCAATGAACAACTATGGCGCCAAGATAAAGCACATCAGAAGTGACAATGGCACTGAATTCAAGAACACTGGCCTTGATACATATCTTGATACTTTGGGCATCACACATGAATTCTCAGCTCCGTACACGCCACAGCAGAATGGCATCGTCGAACGCAAGAACAGAACACTCATTGAGATGGCCCGAACGATGCTTGATGAATACAAGACTCCAAGAAAATTCTGGCCTGAAGCCATTGATACTGCATGCCATACAATCAACCGTGTTTATCTTCACAAGCTTCTGAACAAGATATCTTATGAGCTCCTTACTAGCAAGAAGCCAAATTTCAGTTACTTCAGAGTATTTGGCGCCAGGTGCTGGATCAAGGATCCACATCACACATAAAAATTTGCACCAAAAGCACATGAGGGTTTTATGCTTGGATATGGAAAGGATTCACACTCCTACAGAGTCTTCAATCTCTTTCATTATAAAGTGGTTGAAACAGTGGATGTGCGCTTCGATGAGACTAACGGTTCACAAAGAGAGCAACTACCAAATGTGCTAGATGAAGTTTCATCCAGTGAATCAATCAAACTTATGGGAACTGGAGAAATCATACGCTCTGAAGCTCAATCTGAAGAGGAACTTATCATCTCCGCACCTGATCAACCTGAAGACAATGCTCAGCCTGAAGACAATCCCTCTAACAATGACAATGATCAGCAAGAACAAAATCTTTGCCCTATACATCCTCATGTTGCAAATGAAGTGCAGATTGAGAGAATAATTGATAGCATCAATGCACCTGGTCCGCTCACTCGTTCAAGGGCAACACAGCTAGCAAATTTCTGTGGGCACTTTGCATTCGTCTCAATAACAGAACCCAAGAAAGTTGAAGAAGCCTTCATGGAACCTGAATGGATTCAAGCTATGCAAGAAGAGCTTCAACAGTTTGAGCTGAATAATGTATGGGAACTGGTTAAGCGTCCTGATCCTCGGAAGCACAATATAATAGGCACCAAATGGATCTACCACAACAACCAAGATGAGCATGGTCAAGTTGTCAGAAACAAAGCTCGTCTCGTTGCTCAAGGATATACTCAAGTGGAAGGGATTGACTTCGATGAAACATTTGCTCCCGTTGCTCGACTTGAAGCCATACGCATACTGCTGGCCTATGCAAATCATCATAACATACTTCTATATCAAATGGATGTGAAGAGCGCATTTCTCAATGGCAAGATTGAAGAAGAAGTGTATGTTGCACAACCGCCTGGCTTTGAAGATCCAAAACATCCTGACATGGTATACAAGCTCAACAAGGCACTGTATGGCCTCAAACAAGCCCCTCGGGCTTGGTATGACACACTCAAACACTTCCTGAAGAGCAAAGGCTTCACACCTGGTTCCCTCGACCCCACTCTCTTCACGAAGACATATGATGGTGAACTGTTTGTGTGGCAAATATATGTGGATGACATTATCTTCGGCTGCACCAATCAGAAATACAATGAAGAATTTGGATATATGATGCAAGAGCAATACCAGATGTCCATGATGGGAGAGCTGAAGTTCTTCCTTGGTCTTCAAATATGACAGCAACGCAATGGCATCTTTATATCTCAAGAGAAGTATCTCAAAGATTGCCTGAAGAAGTTCGGTATGCAAGACTGCAAAGGCTTCACGACGCCAATGCCAGCCAAACATCATCTGGGTCCCGACGACAATGGTAAAGAGTTTGATCAAAAGGTATACCACTCCATGATTGGTTCTTTACTTTATCTATGTGCATCTAGGCCAGATATTATGCTTAGTGTTTGCATGTGTGCTCGATTCC
This sequence comes from Triticum urartu, assembly GCF_056163025.1. Classification (NCBI taxonomy): domain Eukaryota; kingdom Viridiplantae; phylum Streptophyta; class Magnoliopsida; order Poales; family Poaceae; genus Triticum; species Triticum urartu. Next base: position 271,201,723 of record NC_141875.1, read on the forward strand.
AAGTGGCACCAAAGGAATTGCATCACTTAGCTGTGAAGCGAATTCTTCGATATTTGGCTTACACCCCAACTCTAGGATTATAGTATCCAAAGGGCTCAGAGTTTGATCTAGTTGGATTCTCAGATGCTGATTATGCTGGTGACAAGGTGGATCGCAAGTCTACATCAGGCACATGTCATTTTCTAGGATGATCACTTGTATGTTAGTCTTCAAAGAAGCAGAACTGTGTATCTCTCTCCACTGCTGAATCTGAATACATTGCTGCTGGATCTTGCTGCGCTCAGCTTCTGTGGATGAAGCAAACACTCAAAGACTATGGCATTCATCTGAAGCAAGTGCCACTCTACTGCGACAACGAAAGCACCATCAAGATTGCCAACAACCCAGTTCAGCACTCGAAGACAAAGCACATTGAGATTCGTCATCACTTTCTCAGAGATCATGTTGTGAAGGAAGATATTGATATCATACACGTCAACACTGAAGAGCAATTGGCAGATATCTTCACCAAGCCCTTGGATGAGAAGAGATTTTGCAAGTGACGGTGTGAGCTAAATATCTTGGAATCCTCAAATGTCCTATGATCAGGCACACATCCTAACACATGCATATTGATGATTTAGATGTGCAACACACGAAGTAAAGTATATCTTCTATCAATGAAGACATGCATTCTAAGTGTGAATACATTAATGAGGAATTTGACTTCGGAGCGCCACGATAATTATGCGCCGTGTTTGGGTCTAATACTTCCTATACGGTGGGTAACGCCGCCACCAAATGTTCTGTTTGAAGTGTTTCACTCATGGCGTTACATTTGCTATGTCTTCACATTTGGTATGGCTTCAATCTCAACATGTCTTCATGATTATCTTCAGTATGTTGATTATATATATACTAGTGTTCTATCCTCTAGAGCATTCACTTATAGCTATGTCTTCTTGTTGAATCTTTTGAACTAAGTGAATGTGATCGGACCCTAACCTCTCTATGCTTTCTATCTCAAACTCTATCTCTCCAAATCATATGCATTCTCTTGAAACTGTCAAATGTCTTCTCTGTGTCCTTGTCAGCAGAAGATATAGAGACAAACATTAAGTCCGCTTTCAATGCTAATTCCTTCACCTGAAACCCGGAGAAGTGGGAACGACCACCCGACAATCCAGGCGTGCGTGGGACATGGAACAACCTCCGATATGCTGCATGATGGCCACCTGTTCCTCAGATGTGAATCGCCAGGGGCACCTGTGTAATAACACTGAGCCGCCCCTGTCCCTATAAATACATGCCACACCACAGTCATTATCTCTTCTTCCACTCTCGCACGAACCCTAGCGCCACCGCTAGCCCTCGACGACGCCGGCGACGAAGCGCTTAGCTGCCGCAACCTCTCCGACGCCGTCTTCACGCCGACCGCGGACATTGTCTTCTCCGCCGTCGCCGTAGGTGTCCTCCGTCGCCAAGTTAGGGCACGGACGATCGAACTGCTCGGCCTCCTCTTCCACTCCGTCTAGCAGTTCCTTGTGTGGTAAATAAAAACCTCCTTTTACGGCCCCTTTGATCCTACAGATTCGTCACTTTCTACCACAAGTTGTTTTTGTTCACACATGTTGGATCCACTGCATACTGCATCTCATAATATGCCTAGTATATTCACTTATGCTTCACAAAGTAGTTAGATTCCTCACTTGTACTGATCCGTGGATTCGTACAAATCTGGAACCAACTCCTTATCTATGAGTGAATGTCTTCGCACGATGAGGTCAATGTCTTCTAAAATGATTTATCTTCAAAATCTTCTGAGAATGCATATGACCTCTTCCCCTTCCCTCGCACCTTAATGCTGTCATAGGTACTTGTCCGTGGGAGAATCCCTCGGTTCTCATAGTCTGCATTCATTTGCAGAATTCCTACAGTATCATATAAATTCTCCCGAAGCCAGTTCCTGTTTGTCCAGCAAGCGAAAGCCTTTGAAGCCTTTGAACGTATTGAAGCCATTCAGTTTGAAGTTCATGGATGCAGAGAAATCAGTAAGGAAGGGTGGCAGACAGTGTCGTGGGGGAACATCAAGATATTTGCCTGATGACCTCTCAGAGCTTTACAAGACAGATCCTGAAGAGGGCTACAATCAGCGCAAGACCCGAATCCAATGGATTCGAAGATATTGGGAAGAACAATGGTTCAAATACCGGTTTGTGACCCAGGAATATGCTGAGAAAAATGCCATCAAGCGACCGTGGGGAGACATCCTATACAAGAATCTTCAACCCAGGTCCAGAGAAGAAGCCATTGAACAAGGCTTCTATCCCTGCATGGTCCGTGGGCCACAGCCTGTAGATGCACACCCATCGTCACTACTATGGTGTCATGACGACAATCTGTTCAAGCGCAACTTCCAGTTTGCCAAGAACTCAGCGAAGCAGAACAAAAAGACTTTGCGATTAGACTTCAACCCTGGTCCCTCTGCTCCCCGTGCCGATGGAACTCGTGAAGCTGAACCCAATCTTCTTGGGCCCTTCTACAACTTGGAAGGTCTCATCACTCATATCGTGGTTCAAGGGATAGCCGTGAATGAGCCTGCAGATGACACTGAATCAGATGAAGCGCCTGCAGCGCCGAAGCCAAAGAAGTTGAAGCAGCCTAAAGCTTCAAAGCCTGCCTTTGCACCAAAAATCTCACGGGCGAAGCCACTGGCTACTGCACCTCCTGAAGACAGTGTGTAGTCTGAAGATTTGTCACGCATCTCCAAGCCCCAGAAAGTCAAGATGCCTCTGCCACACACTGGCCAAGAACTGACTGCTGCTACTATTCTGCGCAATGATGCCATTGATCTGTCCAGTGATGAAGATCTTGCAGATGACGCTCTTGAGAAACAGATCAAGAGCAAAGAAGAAGCAGAAATCTTCAATGATCTGCCTCTCTTTGACGTGGCAATCATCCACAACTTCATTGATGAGTGGTTTGACACGCCCAACCTCAGCTTCAAAGATCTGCAACTTCCAATTGGCCTTAGTGTCGCCTCCCATGGCGCCATTGCTTCAGAGCTAGCTCTAGCTCAGCGCATCGTCGAACTGAAGCAAAAGATTGACTTTGAGAAAGCTCAGTTCAAGAAGCATATGGCCAAGCTCAGCGTGCAAGAGGTGAAAAACTTCAAGATTATGCTGCACGAGCTCAAAGAAGCCTTTCTCAAGAAACGTGCAGAAGCTCAGGGTTCTCGTGAGCGCATGAAGAGCTTGGCAGACAAGTGTGTGCAAGGCTACAACGAGGCTAAGAAGCGCAAGGCCCTTGGGCGTCCGGGCATTGATCCCAGGATGGCTGCAAAGCAGAAGAAGAAGCCCACTGTGGCCGAACCCAACGCACCAAGGCAGGAAGCAGATCCCATTGTCTTCCCAACTAGCATGACTGGCTCGAAGCCAAAGGCCGGGTCAACCACTTCAGAACTGAAGAAGACGAGGACTGCTGAGGCTGAAGCTAGAAAAAGGAAACATTCTGAAGCCTCTGATGCTGCTCCCTCCAAGAAGAAGCGGAAGACCAAGAAGGAACGGGCTGCTCCCACAGAGCCCTTAATTGTTGAACCCATCTCCATGGTTCGCCCTGCCGCTGAACATCAAGAGTGCCAACTGACTGTTCATGAGCCTGCTTCCACAAAGGCTTATGAAGCTGAAGACATTCCAGCAGATGATCCCACTGCTGCTGAAGACATTGGTCACCATGACCATGGTGAAGATGATGCAGTTCTTCCTCAGATCCAGCACCAACAGGTATCATCGCCTGTGCTTACGCACAGCGAACTCATCAGCATTGGTCGTCCTCTGACG